>NC_079420.1:23170993-23288310 GCF_026213295.1 Gadus chalcogrammus
AAGTAGATATCATGTATACATATATAGGCAATACGATGAAAGGTATTATTGATGGAAGCCAATATAGGACATGGTAACTTGTACATTTGCATGGCTGAATGTGGTTGGTGGAGGCTCTGCCAGAGGCAAGCTGTGCCTGAGAGGAAACGGCTCGAGTGTAACCTGAGTCCAAATGAAACGTGTGTGCGTTTTCACTGCTGCTGCTGCTACTGCAGAAGTTCGTGCAGAGAGCGGAGTGGCTCGCAGCAGACAGAATGGGAGGACGCAACGAGGAACTGATGGGCTCAGGTTCTGTAGGACCACTGGTTCTCATGGTGATGTGCTTGCCGTTGCACACCGCTGTCTACAGCGGGCCCCTGCAGCCCGAGCTTTCCAACGGGACTTTCCATCACTTCTTTGTTCCGGACGGTGATTTTGAAGAATACGACGACCCCGAGAAATGTCAAATGTTGTTCCGATTCTCGGACGCGCGTAGATGTGACGCGAACGAGGACAGCGACTCGGTGATCCGGGACGACTTCATCATCGCCAGGCATCAGGTGGAGGACACGGCCAGACTGCTTGATGGCATCGTGAGGACTATATCGTACGACCTGGACGGCGACGAGGGCTACGGGAAGTATCTGCGGCGGGAGTTGTCTCAGATCTTTGAAGCCTTCACCAGCGTGGACGCGTCTCTGCTGGAGCTGGAGGTCAAGTTCAAGCAGAGTCAAGAGAGCGACCAGAGAGAGGAGCATCAGCTGAACGGACTGGTGGTGAAGCCTCTCGATGATGTGAAGAGGCTTATCAGGGAGACAAAGGACATCTCCCTGGGACTAAAAGACCAGCAAGAATTGCTTTCCCTCGTCGTCCGGAGTCATGGCGCTCGATTGAGCCGTTTAAAAACAGATTATCTTAATGTTTAATGGGGACGGCTAAGCCTTTGTGTGTGTGTGTGTGTGTGTGTGTGTGTGTGTGTGTGTGTGTGTGTGTGTGTGTGTGTGTGTGTGTGTGTGTGTGTGTGTGTGTGTGTGTGTGTGTGTGTGTGTGTGCGTGCGTGCGTCCGTGCGTGCGTGCGTGCCTTTCTGTCTGTCTGTCTGTCTGTCTGTCTGTCTGTCTGTCTGTCTGTCTGTGTGGGAGCGTGTGTCACTGTATTGTTGGGTGCGCGTGTGTGGGAGAAAGAGACAGAGAGATAATAGATAAAAGGGAGAAAGGAGGGGGGGGGGGGATTTTTCTTTGTTAACAATTAACAAAGAAAAATCCGTTGGGGATTAAGAATATCCTCATATCTATCTTCAAGTGTGACCTTTATACCGGCGCCTCTGAAGTGAGTGTCTGCTGGAAAGAGCTCTAAGAATAACATCAACACATTCCTCAGCCTCACACGGGCCAGACTAAAGTAAGCCCCCCCCCGGGTCATCTCCACCACCGCTCCAGGAGAATATAGGATCACCTTCAGTAATTCAATACAGTAACCATTGTCGTTTTATGTGTTGTGTTTGTGTTTGTCTTTGTGAGTGGCTATACTGGGTCTTGCTATAATGCAGCCTGTTAGCATAAAGGAAGAGGAAATCCAAACACCAAACATAACATTATAAATCCTAGCCTAATAAAGAACTAATTTAAACCCTTCGCCATGTGTTCCTCTGTTAATGAATGAAGTCGTTGATCAACCATTAAAGCCTAGTGAGATACTATTCAGAGAGAGTTCAAATGCATGGGATGATTTTTATTTGTAGCAAAAAAAGAACCCAAATGGTCAACTTTTTTATTACGTCTACTGTGTGGTGCCACTAGTTGATTGACATCGGAAGATTGTTATTTCCCCTGGAAGTCCATCTGGAAGTCATCACGTCGGGCAGGAAGTCCTGGCTTCAAAGGCCTGTTTTGTATCCTCTAACTGGGAGACTGGGTTGTTATTGTATGGTTGAAGATCTGGCCTGAGCAGGACTTTAGTATTACTTGAAATGGTGTGTCCAAGCCCCAGGCAAATACATAGTTTCTTCTTTCCTGAAATTAGAAGTATAGGCTATTTCAGACAAAAGAAACAAAATACAAAAAATTAGGATTCAGTCAAAGGTTTCTGAAAGATAGCACTTTGAGTCGTTGATTGAATCACATACTTTTGTTTTCCTATGAAATTAATCTGCGTTTGATTGTTTTTGACAGACAACCCAATGGTTTCAGCCTGCTCTCACTCCCTCCAGCACCAAAAGCCACAAAGTAACTGCTATGGTGCCGTGTTTCCCAGGGTTGTGGTCCAGGGAGCTGCATGGCCTGCATGGTGCGACTGGGTGTGACTTCCTCCCTGTCTGGCTTTCCTCATCAGCACAGCTTCGGCCCGACAGCACCAGTGCAACATGACTGATGGTCGATGCAAATTAGAGAAATCTTTGAAATTTCGTCATAACTTGTACATCAGTTGATGTAATTCATAACCATTCTCAACATATGCTTGTTTTATTAGTGAAGAAAGGTGGAGGTGTCCTCCTATCGGCCCCGTGGGAGAAGCAGAGAAACACCGCCTCCTAGTGTTAGATTTAGAAAATAAATCGATTGTCTTCCTTTTTCTTCCGATATTAAATAAGGGTTTAAGAGTCATTAATTGACAAGAGTAGGAAATCAATTTGAATTATTCACAACCCTGTGTGTTTGTGAGTGTGTGTCTGTATGTGTCTGTTTGTATGTCTGTTTGTGTGAGTGTGTGTTTGTGTCTGTGTGTCTGTGCTAGTTTGATGTGTGGGGGTGTGTGTGTGTATCTATTTGTGTGTGTGTTTAGGTGGTTGGGTGGTTGGGTGTGTGTGTGTGTGTGTGTGTGTGTGTGTGTGTGTGTGTGTGTGTGTGTGTGTGTGTGTGTGTGTGTGCAACCCTATCTCATCAAAATTATGTTCCCAGAGAACTATTCGGCATTCTCAATTACGTTTGTCTGAAAAACGTATTTTGTCTGTGATTACGTTTTATTGAACATAGGCCTATCGCAAATACGAATTTGTTCGAATTTGTTGGAATACGAATAGGTGACTAGGTCGAGAACATTTACAAGTAAGCTATACCTTGGGGTCTCTCATATATCAAAGGGGGTCTCAAAGGACGCATACACATCAACCTGTGGCTCCAGCCCTACAGAAAATGACTCAGCAAGTGCTCCATCTCGTTGCACCTCACTCTTCCCAGACCTACACCCTAGCCATCCAACATGCATATCTGAGAATCAGGACTCTCTTTAATAGTGACAAAAAGTTATGAGAGAAATGCACATTAACTGTTTGTTATCTCATTAGCGGCGTGGTGCCGTCTCCTTTTGACCTTTTGACCCCAGAATTCAAAAACTTGGCCACAGGCCAGCTGTGTCTTAAGCCACAAATGTACACCTCCATCCCACAAAAAATGGGGACTAGAAACTAACCTCTGTCTTATGTACATTTACTCTACTGTTGGAGGTCACGTCCCTTTTCCAGCCTTTTCGAGATAGCTAGGGATGCTAAAATGTTTCCACACATTTCCCGGGGTCCCAAGAACGACATATCCGAGATTTGGAGTTCTAAAAAAAGTTTTCCCAAATGGACTTTTATTTGGGCAAATAGAGGTTCCGGAGCATTTCAGCACCTCGGGCAACAGCGCAGGGTTGCCAGGTCCGGCAAAAAACGTCATGCCCACATACCGTTCAAAATCCACCCAAAATGTCCTAGAAGCAGGCCAAATAAAAAGATGTTCCATTTTGGCCAATGTTTTGTGTGTGTGTCCACTGCCCAACCCCGCTCATCCTCTGGTGTTTAATAGTTCTGACTGAGTTTCATAAAGAATATACAATACATATTACACCCCAACTGTTTCTGCTGTGGGTTTTGAAAGTATAGAAAACCGTGACCCGCGCCATTGAGGTTTACACCCGCGACTCTGTTTTTAAAAGAACCTGTGAAGCTTGCAACCCTGCATCACCGTCACCTTCGCCGTACTGGCAGCGATGGGAAGTTTCCAAATAATTATAATTTATGTATTGTATATAACCAGGAATTTATGTATTTTATAACCTTGTTGGTTGTGCTTTCTTCAGGCGCCTCCACAGCGCTACGCGCGGATACTGTAGGTATAACACGCTATTTTACGTTGAAATGCGCCTAATCCAGTGTTCACGAAAACGTACAGTCAACGTATGCTTTTGGCGACTGGGTTGCCTCTTGTGACATGTTGATATTTGTAGGACTATTAACATTACAATCAAACGTAGGCTACCCCGAGAGGTAGGCCTATAGGCTATACCTTAATGACAATAATGTGTTATCGATGTTTAACGTAGCCTATTGAGGATACGTTTCAATTAAATGTAAACTATCCAAGAGGGAGCCTTAATAAATAACAAAAAATATGTTGAGAACGAACCTATTTGAATATGTTCAATAAGACGTAATCAGGGACGAAATACGTCAAATGAAACGTTCCCCGAAAGGGGAATATGCCTTAATGACAATAATGGGTGATATGTTGACATAATCCTAGAGGTAAATAAATGGCAAAAAATAGGCTGAGAACGAATTTGTATTTACGAAATGTTCAATAAAACGTCATCACGGACAAAATACATTTTTCAGACGAACGTTATTGAGAATGCCGAATAGTTCTCTGGGAACGTAATTTTGATGTGATAGGGTTGGTGTGTGTGTGTGTGTGTGTGTGTGTGTGTGTGTGTGTGTGTGTGTGTGTGTGTGTGTGTGTGTGTTCGGTGTGCGTGTGAGTGTGTGTGTGTGTGTGTCTTTATACTTTAGCTTTCAATATGTAATAAAACATTTGGCTGAATTCCCCCAAAGTTTTTCATTACTTAGTGGAAAAGATGGTTCCAACTGTCTGCCAACAGCTCAGTCAAAAGTTCGAGCTTCTTTGGTCAGAATACCTTAAAACACTACAAACACAATGTGATGTCTGCACATATTCCAAAAGCTTACTCCATTTTTTATTGATTTAGAATGGGTACATCATGACACACAATTGCCCTTTTGAAAAGTGACAATACACATCCATTATTTCATATTCCGTACGTATTTGTTGTGCTATTTGTCTCCTGCCTGTGTTTTTGCAGGAGGAAATTGATTAACAGTGTAATTATTCTCTCCCTTGAAGAGCAGGCAAAACATTAAACACGTCATTCATGAGAGAGGGACATAAAGAAAAACAAAAGCACCAGGACAACTGAAATCACTTCTCTCAGTCCAGTTAAATACAAACCAGTGCTTGTAGGTTGTGCGCCACTGAGTTGGGGCTCTCACTGTGGGAGTCTCTTGGTGTCACCAGAACCCCTGGTTCTTGTTCCCGGTCCAGCTCAAAACAAGCCTCGTCTTCCTCTGCTCCACTATGGATCCATGGAGCTCGTCCCGGTCACACGCAACCGTTCTCATGTCTGGGCTTGTCCAGCACCACTGCCAGGGCGGAGGAGGAGGAGGAGGAGGTGTGGGTGTGGGCGTGGCTGT
The DNA here is from genome assembly GCF_026213295.1 of Gadus chalcogrammus. Classification (NCBI taxonomy): domain Eukaryota; kingdom Metazoa; phylum Chordata; class Actinopteri; order Gadiformes; family Gadidae; genus Gadus; species Gadus chalcogrammus. The sequence continues at coordinate 23,176,435 of NC_079420.1, forward strand.
GAGAGTGGCTGTGGGGGGGGTAGAGCGAGGGAGCCAATGTACATAGAAACCCGGCCAGCAGTGTTAGGCCCAGTCCGCCCCAGGCGCAGAACATGGACCAGCCGTAGCCGTGGCCGATGTCCTCTGGGATGCCGTAGATGAAGCGTGGATAGCGGGACAGCTCGAAGTTGATGCCCGCCACGCACGTACACAGGGAGATTATGCAGCACGTCCCTGGTACAGAGAGAGGGAGGGATGCACACACAACATAATTTCCTCGAGGTCGTTACATATCGCTCGAGTACAACATACAAACTACATATAAACTACAGACGCAATAACAGCCCCCCCCCCCGCCCGCCCGAACATCATTTAATGTTGGCCATGAAGGATTGAACTCAACATCAGCCCATTGATGTCCTAAAACACATCAATTTGCTTCTTGCCTTGTTCTCACTTAACTCTCACATAAGAAAGATAGAAGAAATTCTGCTGACTAAATTGACCGAAAGTCAAAAAGGTTATAGCTGAGATACGTTGGTTAGTAAGTGATAATCTGCAGTTTGCTGGACGGACGGAACAGGAGGAAAGCATTACCACTTCAGACATTTCATTTGTGAAGGCAAAAATCCTTGAATGACTTACTCCAAATGATAGCTCTTAAATCGTCCATACAGCTCCTTTAAGGCACGTGTGTCCCGGCTTGAGAGTCCCTCTTTATAATCAGGGCTCTACTGCCACTCTGTGGTTTTAAAGGGTAGTGCTTTATGTATAGCTATTTTTTTAGCCAATTTTGGAAACCCTCCACTATATCGGTTCAGACGAATTTTTGGCTAATTCTATAAACAGATATCAAGGCCACTAAAAATCGAAAGCCTTCGTCAGATGATAGACCATAGGATCTAAAATGTTTGGTCAACATAGACTGTGTACATGCGTGCCACTAATGCCTGCTCAAACGTGATTGGTCAATACTGGTCGAACTTCAAATGAACTACAAAATAAATCCAGAGTGCATCCGATACCAAAGTCTTACCGTAGCCTACAGATTCTGTGTTTAGATGCTGATATCTGATTATACAGGTGATATATTTCCAGCAGCACTCACCTCCCATTAGGAACAGAAGACCGGCAACGTACTGCATGAGGTCATGGTCCTTACAGCAGCCGAGCACCCCTATGACCCAGCCGAACAGGATGATGGACACCGCCATCCCGATGAAGCTGGCGGTCATCCTCTGGAGGTCTGCAGAGGGATAAACCGGTTCAGGTTTAACATGAGCCTCACGCCCACAGCTGTCAGTATGGGCTGTCAGTGTTTAACGATGGGAAGATGGAAAACGTGAGACGTACGGAGTGCGTGCCATTCGTCCTGCCGGATTGTTTTGGTCAGGTTGACGGGTAGATTCCGGGGCAGAGCAGAAGAGGAGTAGTAGTATTTGATGGAGGTGCAGCGAGGGACCAACCCTGCAGATTGAATCAGCATGAGGAGAATGTTTTTCATTAACATGTAACCTAAAATGCTTGAGAAGAAGGTGCTTCGTCGCTCTCTCCCCCTCTCCCCCCCCCCCCCCCTCTCTCTCTCTCTCTCTCTCTCTCCCTCTCCCTCTCCCTCTCTCTCTCTCTCTCTCTCTCTCTCTCTCTCTCTCTCTCTCTCTCTCTCTCTCTCTCTCTCAGTTAACGGCGTATGGTTTGTGCAGAACGAATCACATGCTTGCATATTGATTGCACATGGGTCTACATGAGGCAGTATGCGCTCTGTGATACTGCGTAGACCTCGAAGTGACGCGCGCCACATCAACACCTTGGATAGCGTCTCGTGCACAAAGAAACACAAATCTGCCCGTGCGGAATACAGCACCCCCGCCCCCAACCTCAGCCCCCCCCCCCACAGAAACACATGTACACAATCTGACAACCGCATTTCCATTCTCGCTCTCTCTCCCTCTCCCCCCCCCCCCCCCTCTCTCTCTCTCTCTCTCTCTCTCTCTCTCTCTCTCTCTCTCTCTCTCTCTCTCTCTCTCTCTCTCTCTCTCTCTCTCTCTCTCTCTCTCACACACACGCACGCACGCATACGCGTACACGCGCGTGCGAGAGACAATATATGATTCAATACAGTCGAGTACAATCAGTTGATTAACCTTTAAAAATCAGATCCTCGGTCTCCAGGTCGAAGCCCTCTCGGTGGCACTTCCTCCACAGCCCGGTGATGGTGGAATTGAACTGCCGACTGCAGAGGGACTCCATGGCCAGTGCAAGAGGCAGGGAGTCCCGCCTGGCCCGCAGCAGCATTCCTCCACTGGTCACCCTCCGGTCCACGTCCCGGTCCTTCGGTAGCATACGGAGGGGCAGATTGTTGCTGGATATGTAAATGAATCCAGGGTCGTTTCTTTTGTTGGAATAATTCTTACACCGTTCCCGATGTCTCCGGGCATCGGTCTCATACCAGTTGTCAGTGCTTATCGCTATCGCTATTAATCCTAAAGAGCAGAACGCCAGGAACAAACCCGCCACCGTCAAAGTCCTCATCGCAGCCATAGTCCATGCGGATCTCTGCGCCCTGTTAATCCACGGGACGACAGCCCGTCTCCTGCACAATCGGTCTGCTCCTCAGATGATGATGCAGCCTGATTCGAATAGACAGTAGGGTCATCTACATTAGGTCTAAAATAACCCCCGGTTCCAGATGATTGTATATCACAGAAGATAACAGTCCCGTCGTCTAGTGAGCTGTGTGCAGGGCCTGGATGTTTTGGTGGCTCCGTGATGCATCTCAACTCAGCATCATATCGGCGGTCACTCTTCTGAATCTGTCCAGCAGATGGAGACAGAGGACCCTTCACACTAAAACTCTTATTGTTGCAACAAACACGGCTCAATTAATGCTGATCACTCTGTGGATCTAAATCTGCCTGTCTCTCTTTGTCTGTCTGCCTGCCTGTCTGTTTGCCTCTCTGTCTGTCGGTCTGTCGGTCTGCCAGCCTGTCTGTCTGTCTGTCTGTCTGTCTGTCTGTCTGTCTGTCTGTCTGTCTCTCTGCCTTTTTCTCTGTCTGTCTGTCTGTCTGTCTGTCTGTCTGTCTGTCTGTCTGTCTGTCTGTCTGTCTCTGTCTGTCTATACCTCGGTCTGTCGGTCTGTCTGTCTGTCTGTCGGACAGCACTAGGGAAGGGCGCTCGCTGTTACGTAGAACACGTAACAAACTACGTAGCCGTCCCTGGAGTTAGCTGCTAGTTAGCCGCTGTTAGCTGCTGATAGCTGCCCACTCTCTCTCTATATAATATGGTTTAGGGACAGATCCGAGGTAAGGACATCTGGAACCGACATCATAATTTAATAGAGGATATCATCTTGTGATTTTACTAACATTTACCGAGACGGCTTGATGACATTCTTGTTAAGTTGAACGTCTGGTCACAGTCAACAACTTTGCCAGCATATGCTAGCCCGTACTCTTTAATAGCCACTTGTAACGCACAGTGGACCGCTATTTGCGTTATAAATCTGAATAGACTATCTCTTTCTCTTTAGTCGACCCGCTACGTTAGAGGATTTATTCGGTTTGATGTCAAATAAATGTCGTTAATGTGTTACAAAAGTAAACAATAACTCGTACTTCAAAAAACCATTCGACTGTTTGACACGACCTTATATAGTGTATGGTCGCTTCGTATATCGGTAGTTGTTGATGTATTAGTGTTTTTCCTACATGTGTTGGTCAAGTGTTGGAATGCAGCCGCCTCTGCCCCCCTCCGCGGCCCGGGGGCTCGTGCGCTCCTGCCTCCACCGGGACCCGATGGCGGCAGACCTGCGCTGCAGCCTCTTCGTGGCGGCGGCACAGAGCTACAAGAGGGACTCCCTGCTGAGGCCCTTCCCCGCCAGATACATAAGAGGAGAGAACAAGGAGTTTGAGGAGCTGGTGAGCAGACCTCTCTATTCTTTGGGAACTCTTTGGGGCACTTAGGAGGTTGATCATTGATCGCCAACTTAACGTTTTACTCAAACGGGTCTACCTCCGTTCGTTCATCATGTTGAAGTGGCGTGCGTGTGGTCCTCCAGCTGACAGACGTGAGCGGCTTTCCCTGTGTGAGGGAGCTGGTGAGACTGAACCCCGGGGAAGGAGACCAGTATGTGGCCCTGGCACACTGGATCCTCTCCTCCAAGAGCTTCGCTGTGAAGACCCTTCAGAAGGAAGAGGTAGGTGATGACACAGATGTTTTTCAGCTCATCCTCTGTGTTCACCTCTTCACGGGCCCTTTCCTCTCCACCAGTACCCCAGGCTGTGTGACCTGACTAAGAACGAGGGCGTCTCAGCGCCGGTTCCAGACTTCCTGTTTGAGCTGGAGTACTGCGACCAGATGAACGCGCGCTTCGAGAAGACACGCTCGGACAGAGACCTCTTCTATGCATTCCACGGGAGCCGGCTGGAGAACTTCCACTCTATCCTTCATAACGGCCTCCACTGTCACCTCAACAAGGTCAGGGGTCATAGCGAACACCGGTGGGAAACACCATAAATTACGTTGGCATGCTCACTAGTTAAGCAGATTGGATTAAGGCGATCATTACAATTATCAACTGACGTACATTTCGTTTAAAGATATATATCATGCTATTTTAGGGTTAATAATTGCGTTTGGGGATACTACTAGAATAGGGTTACATGCCGGTAGGTCAGAAATACCCCTTATTATTCCCACAGTGTTGATTTCTGCAAAACCAATTTCAGCGTCTTCCAAAAAACGTTCTGTTTTGTATGATGTTGTGTTTAGGCCCCCCTCAGTCTGCTGTTACTGGTCAGCATGCCTATTCTGTTACTTCCAGAGAAGTTGTCAACATTGCGGGTAGCCGGGAGGCGCTTCAGCACCGCCCACTGCACAGTCTGACGTCACACTGTTACGGAAGTAAAGTTTGAGCGCAAACAAGCTGTTTCAGACACTTATTGAGGGGAATTCTCAGTGGGCGCGAATACACCTCCTGGCTCTGACCTCTTGATTTTTCTAGTTTAGCAGGGATAAAATTCTTAAAGTATTAGGGCTTCAACGCCCATGACTGTTTAATCTGCTCCTGAAAGATCCTGTTGGTCTTATCGCTCTCGCTCTCTCTGACTCTGACCCTGTCTCTCTCTCTGTCTCTGTCTCTGACCCGCTCTCTGACTCTGTCTTTCCTTCTCTGTCTCACTCTGTTTCTCTGTGTCTGTCTCTGACTCTGTCTGAGTCCATCTCTGACTGTCTCTGTCTCTGTCTCGGACTCTCTCTGTCTCTGTCTCGGACTCTCTCTGTCTCTGTCACTGTCACTGTCTCTGACTATGTCTCTGTCTCCGAAGGCTTATTTATGTTTCCACGTCGATGCAACGAAAGGGGGTTTACGGACCCATTACGTCTTTGCACCTCAAGGACGTAATTGGTCTGCTGATTTAAACCCAACACAGCCAAAACAGGTTCTCGACTGCGTCGAAGCGTAGATATGGTCAATGCGTTGCGTCAACATGGAACCATAGCCTGAGCCTTGACTCTGACTCTGTCTCTGTCTCTGTCGCTGTCTCTGTCTCTGTCTCTGACTCTGTCTCTGTCTCTGTCTCTGACTCCGGCTCAGACCTCCATGTACGGGGAGGGGACCTACCTGACCAGTGACCTCAGCATGGCAGTGCTGTACAGCCCCCACAGCAGTGGCTGGAGGGAGAGCCTCCTAGGGCCGCTGCTGAGCTGCGTGGCCCTGTGTGAGGTCATCGACCACCCGGACGTCAAGTGCCAGGTGAAAAGGAAAGGTACGTACCATGCAGGGCTGAACAGCTTCTGGTGCTGCTGACCATTTCATTTGGTGGTCCCCCAACAAATTTGGTTGCACCCCTTTTTTCTGTTACATTGATGCAGTATTGGCATGTCTTCCGTCTCGTACCATAGGTCTGTGCATGCATGTGAAAAGATTCACTCGCTTACAGTGAATTAAGTTTAAGAAATTAAGTACAATGACTTAATTGCTTTGGAGGTATGTTTATTTGTATGCTCTAGCCAGCGAATAACACTAGTGTTGCGCTGCAATTTCACTGAAACTTTTCAGAGTGTAAAAAACACTTTCTTAGCCGTGTGGCTTGACTGGAAATTAAGTGAGTCGTGTTTCCAATGAGAGCAGTCCCACCTGCGCTGCATACAGCCGCCATCTAATTTCAAACACTGCTCAACTCCCCATTACCGCCCATCTTATTAAACACAGAACAATCTAGGCGGAATTTGACCAAAAGTGGATCCGAAAGCCGCTCACTTCCTCTGCACACATCCCATCCTCCTGATGTTGTAGAGTCCTGCCCATTGCAGGGCTCTACAACATCAATAGCCTGTCTGAGCACTCCTCAGTCAGTTTTTCATTACGTCACATTACATCACATTACTTGCGTCACCTTGATGAAAGCATCTGCTAATAGCAAATACTATGTCATAGCTAGCTCGGGATGCTAATGGGGTTTGCTTACTTGCGGCTGATCCACACATTTTTCCCTGAAACTCTTTCAGACTCTGACTCTGTCGACCGCCAGCGGGCGAGAGCGAAGAACAGCGAGGGCGGGGAGGTCCCGGAGAAATACTTTATCGTCACCAATAATCAGCTGTTGAGAGTCAAGTACCTTCTTGTTTACTCCCAGAGGAAGAACCTGTCCAGGTAAGGACTACTGAGGGGCGGAGCTGAGAGGGTTTACACCACTCCCACATTGCTGTCACATTGACTTCCAGAGGGCCATACTGTGTATTTGCCTTCATGAGACCAGGCTAGCACTCTACCTCCGTTTATCCTGTGGGATTTTCTAGAGGAAAAGGTCTTATCTCAGTGCATTGAGGTTTTGGGTTAGGATTGTGACTCCCCGGTCACCATTTAGGGACTGAGGAGCCATCACAGCAGAGCCTCCAGGTTAATGCTATCCACTTCTTTACAAAATTTAGTGAGATTTCATTGAGAGAGCTTGTGTGAAAACCCAATCACCAATAAATAGTGAGTGGCTGTTTTAAAAGATCAATGCTAGTGTAAGCACATCTTTTAATATGTCTGGCATTAGTTAGTGTTGAGGGAGGGCGTCTTTCTCCATCAAACCCCTCACCCTGACTGTGTTAAAGCAATCCATCACTAAGCAGCTAGAGCAGCTAGATCAGGGATGGGCAACTTTCATGATAAAGAGGGCCACAATTCTTCATCATCACCATCAGAGGGCCATGTGACGGTGCACTTCTACTCATACGTCATAAACTGAGAGAAGCTACACATTTTAGAATTTATTGGATATGATTTCCTGTATTCTGGTGCATTTTGGGGATGGCCACTACCTACAAAATCTTCCAGATTCATAACCTATGTATGGTATGTTGATTGAACCAACATACATTCATTCCATGTTTTCCATGCTCAAACAGCCACATGATTGGTTAGTATTTTGATCAGTGCAAAGGGCTCACATACATCATCATTCAATGATGTCACAAAACGGAAAAACAGTGGCCCAACATTAAGTGCAACAACTCAATGAACTCAAACCCAACAAGCATGATATTCACTTCAGGGCAGTTGTAGTAGTTGTAGTGGCGACTTAATTGGAAATCTTTCATGACTGATATCGTTTCTAAGCAAACTAGACACATGGGTTTGCCTTTGAATGAACAGATACTCTGCTTTTCTTCTTTCGTAACCAAGTTTTCTGTAACTTGATTTATTTTTATTTTTTTTATTAAATAAAAATTATGTGCAGGCCTGACTGAGTGAGGATTCGGGCCGCCAGTTGCCCATCCCTGAGCTAGACCAACGTTTCCTTTAAAAAGATGTATGTGTCAATAACAAACAAGCAATAGGTGTGTCCACACACTGGATCAGGCACATCTTAGCTTCACCTGCCCCTGGAGCTACTATCAAATCTGTAATAGTACACTTGTCGACTGAGTGACACAAGAACAAGAAGCATCGGCATCCATTGAACTGGGCTTGGCTAGCCAGCAGAAGTCATTTAACCGACAGTTGCACAGCCACAAGGCATCCAATCGACACTAGCAATTTCATAAATAACGGCTACCATCCCATCCATCGTTTTCTTTCCATCATCACACATAACGGCTAGTTGTACAGGTGACGCGGGCGGGCGCTGTCGCCAGGGTAACCCCGGTAACCCCCGTCTCCCTGTGCCCCTCCCCAGCAGGCACTCGCGCGGCTCCTCCTGGATGGTCAGGCACCACTTTGCGGTCATGATGAGTCTGTACCTGCTGCTGCTCATCTGCATCGGGGCCTTCAACTCCTCCAGCTTCTCCTCCTTCGTCCACAGACTGTTCCGCTGATGAGCCGGCCCCTGGGTAGTACTCTGCGTGCCTTCCGGCTTACAGACAATCTTCACATGATCTACATTTTGTATTTTATATATATATATGTATATATATATATACATATATATACATTTCTCTCTCAGAAAGATCACTGATCATTTAACCTTGATGCTCATTTTTGAACAAGAAGTTATCATGACAGCTGTTACGTTATGATTACTCGATATCCTCTTAAAAATACTTAAAAGAAACAATGGTCTATCTACTTTATCTTTTTTACTGCTATGCAAAGAAACCTCCTGTATCATATACCTGGTCGGTTGGTCCTGTCAACTTTTTTTCTGCCCCGACTGCACGCCTGCGATGCCAAACTCACAGAATGCGCAACGTAATCTTGTGTTGTTTTAAAGACCTGACTGGAGATTTTCATCACAAGTAATATTTCTGTTTGTTGTTGAATGACTTTTGAGGGGATATGAGTTGATGTATGCTCTCATCCATCACTATTACGGCATCCTGTTTACCAGGGGCAATGGAATCATCAACCACCATTCTGGTGGTTGAGGATTCCATTGCCCCTCGTCTACCAGCCAATGGATGTTTTGGTACTGAAATCCCATTTAGTGACATCATTTTCTGAATCCAGCTACATTAATTTCCATGTTAGTGCATTGATTTCACCCTACTTATACCACACCTGGTATTGCATTATTCTTGATCTACGTGACCTTGTGCTCCACGCTCACCGTGTCCGGGACTCGCAGTGGAAACACTGAGGATTAGCCCTCCTGCCAAGGTCTTAAGTCGCTTCGCCTCATCGACCAACGTCTTTCTGAAGGCCCCGTCCTCACAAACCCCAGGGCCCACTGTGGGCTGGCCGTGTCCCTCACTCTGCCCGCTCCACCCCGGGAGAGGAGGAGCACCTGAAGGTGTTCCTCTGGTTTACTGCCCCTGGGCACGGCTGGTCTTCGGGTCCATTATCCCGTTATCAGGGTAGAGGTGGTGATACGGCCTGGTAACAGCGGCTGCTTTGGTGAAGTCGTCTTTGGTTCCAGGGGTTGGGTTACTATACAGCGTTGTGTATCAGCGCTTAGAGCGGCATATTGTTTTTGTTTTTCACTTGTTTTTAAAGCGCCGCTGTATTTCAGAATTAAATGCAATGCATTTACTTTATCATGCTTTTTGAACATGGTGGAATACTGTTGGAATATTGTTTTACAATATTTATGCAAATAATAAATAAATAATAAAATGGACACTATAATATATATATATAGGGCACTATGATATGTTATGCAGACCACACACTTAATTAAGATAACCCCTTGTAATAGTTAAATAGGTTCGGGTTAGGGTTAAATACATGAGGTTGATAGGGCTGATTTTGCTCTGCTTTGGATAAAAGCGCACGCTTTTATCCAAAGCGACACATCTGTCAGAAGGTGAAACAATATATCGCTACGGATGTTCATATAACCAAGTGCCAAGCACTAACAATCGATAGTTTAACCCATTCCCTGTGTACAACAAAGATAGCTAGGATAAGATGCTACACAACTAAGTACTATAAGTACGACATACAATAACTGCGTACATTAAATACCAATTCAGACCTAATAATTACAGCATATTTATCTTAGTCATGCAATTTAAAGTATTGGGAGCAAGATCGTGAGGCTTACAATTGATGGACTGCTTTGTTGTCATAAAGCTGAAATGGCCCGCTGTGGTCGTTGACTCTTTATTCCATCAACGAGGAACGAGAGGTTCATAAAACTAACTGAGTTGCTGAGTTACTATTTCCCCAACGACCAACTTTGGGGAAATGGTATGGATGAAGGAAATCTGTTTGGATCATATTTATTTAGATATTAAATGACATTGTGTTACTCCAGTGACTTTTGACTATGAATACACCAAAATAGTATATCATTTAAATTGAAATTCTGTTCGGATGTGTGTATTATGCATGAAGTCCCAGTGGAAAGGTTTTCAGTATTCAAACGTGTGGTGCCATTGCGCTGATCCAAGGATTCTTAACACAAAATCGAGTTTATAAAAATAAAACTTTTATTTCACATAAATCAAAATACATTTTATTTCACATCATCTTCACATGCAATTATGACAGGGACAGATTGGCACAAAAATAGAAATGGAGTGATGGGAGGCAGGTGTCAACTGGCAGAGCAGAGTTTATTGTGATTGGCTGGGCGGTATTGGAGTGTGAAATCTGGAAGACAGCTGCCCAAATCAGTAGATTCCAGCACTGCATAAAAAAACACAAAAAAGATCTACACGCCTTCTGACAAATGTACTTAAGTTGTTATTATTTAAAAATAATCTATTAATCTATTTCTAGACACCACAGAGAAATAAGGTCATTACGGGTTCACTGTTAAGAAAAGCCTTTGGTTCTAAGGAAGCTTGAACGGGCTATCGTACTTTACAGCTCAAACCAGATAGCAGGAGTGTCAGTATCCCTAAACCCCCCCCAAATCTGTTAAATATTTGTTCCGGGAGCAAAAGATCTTATTTGCAATGCAAAATAAATGACATGTCCCTTTAAAAATATATATATATTTTGTAAAGCACACAATATTATCTGGAGTAGTCGGTCAATTTAATCTGGAGATAATGTCGTGATGCCATTCCTGTCCTGGACATAAGAGGAGCAGCCCTTGCCAGCTCTGCAGATTCCCCTGTGCCCCTGGTGGACTGAGGGTCCCCATGGTCTGAGGGCCCCCGCAACTCTCCTCAGCACCGCATCCCCAGTGCACGCCAGGGGGGGGGCGGTGGATCTGCACGCAGGAGGGCTGTGCAGGGCCTGCAGTCCCCCAGCAGCAGCAGAGGCCTTGCTCTCTGGCCGCACCGCCCGAGGGAACATGGTCACCATGTGGAACATCAGCGTCTCCTTAGTGTCGGCTGCAACAGGGAGGGAGGGGAGCGAGGGACAGTGCTGACCGAACTAAGACACCTTCAGTACCTTTTATATTTAAGGCAGAAAGTGTCTGAAAGTTCAATTAACTACTTAGTAATATTTATTTTATTTCAGTTTTACATTTACACTTGTTTAAGTCTCAGAACATTACTATTAATTTTTGAAATGTTAAATATAAATATGTCAAATATGTAGTTTGTAAAATAAACACATGTTGCTTTTATCTTTACAGTGCCGCTGAGCAGTGCTGCTGTAATGTGCCTGTATAGTAGAATTATAAAGAACCACAATGTAACTGCCTAGCTCTTACACATCCAAAGAATCGGCTTGGGATAGTGTTATTTATTTGTAACAGTAGATTAAATGAAGCCTTTCTCAATAAAGTCACATCATTTAAATAAACGATAAAGAAAAATTTAGTTTTTTTTGAAAAGCACAAACTTTTTGTTGACAAGTTTTCCTGCATATGTGATGATTTATTATGTTGTTAATTCACTGCTTTGGATGCAGTGACTATTTTTTTTACAGGGAAAGCCTCCAATAGGATCTTCTTCAGCAACGTCTGACAGGCTAATGTCTGCCACCAACTATCAATTAACCCACAAGTTGGTTTTCAATGAATCATTCACTCCATGAAATACAATAAAGAACAGCAAAACCATAATCATCCATCAGTGTCATGGAGCATCTTAATAAGATGAAAACCTAAGATGTAAACTTGAGTATTCATATCGACCTTAAAACCACTCCAAAAAACAAATTATTTTCCATTTCTGAAAATCGAATTCACCATGTTTGGTGTTTATAAAAAAAGTACATTTTCTGTCCATTTGTTAATCGTTGCAGTACTACAACGACTGCATCGTTCTGAGGGGAAGAAATGGATGTTCAAGCGGAGTTGGAGGGCATGCGGGCAGGGGCCTCTACATGAAGTCCTCATAGTCCTGCGTGTAGCCTCCCTCAAACTGTCCGTAGTCCGCGAGGTCATCCTTCAGCTTGGCCTTCATCCCCCCCACAGTCACTGCTCCCTTCTTCTTCTTCTTCCCCTTATTGAGTTGCTATAGGAACAAAGGGCAATGGTTTAATGAGACGTAAGACTGAGCACATTTTAGAAATTGGGATCAAGTCCTACAACAGCTATAGTTGCACATTATTTATAAACATATGTTTTCATCAGGATATCATTTATCAAACACTGCAGAGTAGAGGCATTGTAGCAATACTGGCCGCATGGTATACTTTAAGTCGCAGCGTGTAACATTTAGGCTAGCTTGTAGCTTCAAATAACCAGCACACATTTATAACCAATTCTGCAATAGTGGTTTCAATAAAATTATGAATCACATCCTACAACTGATCAATTCAACAAATACTAAATGCTGGCAAGCCCATACCTGTCTATGTGTAGATAATCTTACTGATCAACCCAAAGTCCTAAAGCCCCTCCCACACTGACCGACCCCCCAGCCAATCGGACAGAACCCCTCTATTATGAAGGTCTCTCGCCTACCACCGGGGTCACTCAGCAGGCGGGTGGAGCTCAATCTTACACACTGCGACTTTAAATAACGAGAGTAAACAAACCTTCTCTTGTTTCTGTTTCTCGCTGAGCAGACTGGTAAGGGAGGAGTTGATTTTCTTCAAGTCCTCTATCTCCACTGTAATGACATTGGCGTATTAGTAACACGTGTTCTTAATGTCACGTGCGCAATGGGATGAGGGGAGGCAGTATCCACAAGGAATCCTACATTAAACAACACAAACAGTGTTGGTGGAGGACTCACTTGAGATGCAGAGGTCTTGAAACAAGGACTCCAGCAGGCCAGAGTAATGGACTGACCCCTCATAAGGGCAAAGCTTGTCTTTCAGCACCTTCTCAAATTCACTGAAGTCCTCTTTAGAGGACGGGCTCATGGCATCGATCCCACCTGGTACACCTGCGACAGCTGGAGGAACAATATAATTGTGTGGACGGTTTTTAATAACTTTGCTTTTATCATCGAAAGGGCATTCTAGATAGATCAACCAACCCCGGCCTGTGGACTCTACCAGCTGGTAGGCTGGTGTATCCATCAAACATAGGGCTAGGGTTAGTAGGATACCGATAATATCCCAATACAGCGATTCTGAGATAATCAATATATTGCTTGACAATGTGTTCAGTGCCACCTCGAGGAGCGGGGAAGAGGATATATAAAAAAGTTGTCACAGCGATTCTAGGAAACAAAAACAAATGGTACTACCAACCACCAAAACAAAAATAAATAGTATTCCAACCAATCACTGACAAGGGATGGGTGTTGTGGGGTTTTGTGCTGTGTTCATGATAGTTTTAACTGGATGCACGAAACACGGATGGGAGGGGCGAGCTGGCTCTGTTAGTTTGGGATCACGCTTCAAATACCAACAGAAGTGATGTCACCCAACATTGTTGATACAACCTTTAAGATTGCCTTATTTTATTTCTTAAATATCTCTATCTTGGGCAATATTTCCTCTGACTTCATGAATTAATCATAAAAATGCAAAAATAAATTAAGAAATAAATCAATTGTAAATAAAATAAAAATAGATATTTGCCGCCGGTGTATCACTTCTCGTATCGCACAAAGAAGGGCGACAATATAACGCTGTATCGATATTTTGTCCCAACCCAAGGTACATGAATATGAACATATGAATGAATTAATAGTAACCATTGAGGACATACCGGTGGCTTCACTGGCCTGCTCCCCAGCCGGCTTCTCCTGCTGCTCTCCCGTCTCCGACCCCTCCTCAGGGGTGAGCTCAGCGCCTTCCTCATGGTCCTCAGACTAAAAAGATCATGTTTATGTTGCTTGAGTTAATAATGTGATAATTTTTCATAAAACTGGATTTTTGCAACAAAAGGACCAAATCTTAAGATAAACTCCAGTGTTGTTGATCCAATGTGGATTTCTATCCATAAATGAGTTGCTACATTTTGTATTTGGTCTTGACATAGTAAAAATAAAACAGAAAAATGTATTTCTCACACGGAACTCTGGACAATGGGGTGACTACACAGACAATACAATTGTCGAGCATCCAGTTTAGCCTACAACCGCTAGGATTAGTGGAGAAAAATACTAAAATGATTGGCTTCACTTTAAATGCCTACATTTCATTTATGCATGTGCTGTACATGTCTAATACAGTACAGCACGGGGAGGGGGGTCGGCTTAGCTCAGGAGGTAGAGCAGTTGTCAACTACTAGTTCGATCCCCGCAAGTGTGCTAGTTCGATCCCCAGCAACCCTAACTGCTCTTGACGAGCTGGCTGACGCCTTGCATGGTTTACTCTGCCATGCAGTGTGTCTGTCGATGTCTGATGTAAGTCGCTTTGGATAAAAGTGTCTGCTAAATGCCCTAATTGTATTAAAGCACAATGTGTGTGTAGTTATCAATAAAAAAGTTATTCAGAAAATCGATACAAAATGATCCAATGAAACAATACTCACTCTTTCCTTCACTTCCTCTTGTTCTTTTTCACTTTGTTTCTTCTTTTCAGATGTTACTATTTCTGGGGGGAAAAAAAACATACAGCTTTAATGCGCAGCCTATATTAGCTTGATTCCACGGGTTCAAATGGTTAATTATTTTATAAATATATTTGCTTCCCAACCCTCGGTCTCCGGACTGGAGCCGGTCTGTGTACCCGTCGTCATATATAATAACTTAAGCTGTACGAGTCTTGTCTTGTCTTGTTGCTGTAACTGTTATAAATCATCTTGAAAAAAAAGGAAAATAAATAATGCATCTTAAACTAAGGCATTACAATTGACTACCGGTCCTCAAAATTGTTCTATGAATATGCCGGTCCTTGGAACCCCTGGCCTCTGTGAGCGAAGTGACAGCCAGCCCAACTCAGGCTGACGTCTACCAGCCAATGGATGTTTTGGTACTGAAATCCCATTTAGTGACCTGTTTTCTTTGGTTCTTCCCTTTTCAATTCGGCTTCTTCGTCGGCCCAACTATCCTGCAAAATAGGAAATAGTTCAACAACATGAGAACTAGAAGCGGACTGTATGACATCATCTGATGAGCCAGATGCCTCAAACATCACGTTACCTTTGGGTCGTCATCGACGTCCTCATCGTCCCAGTTATCCACCTCAGCCGTCTTCTTTGGTTGTTCTTCTGTCGCCAGGTCGTCAGCGTCTGATCACAGGGGGGGACATCAGATTACTGAATGATTTCGCGGTCCATTACTGACGAAACAACATTAGAGTCAGCTCCCGTAGCAACTTACCCCAGTCGTCTATCTCCGCCATTTTGCATGTGTTGCGTCCCACCGGTCCCAACAGCATAACATTACCCATGCGGGTACATATTTCTGTACACAAACGTTCCGCTTCCTTATAATACAAACGTGTTTCAAATAAACCGTTTTTTGTTTTACTTTAACAGCAGGGCTTACTGTGTCAGTGTCAGTTATCAACATTTATACTCTCGACTCCATTACATCTAAAATACATTTTCCCTATATTATTTAAACAACATTGATATGAGCACACCTACATTTTATATCAGCTCCACTACAAAAGTATAATAATTATTCATCATCATTATTATCATTTTCCAATGTAATTTAGAAGAAGAGGAAGTAGGTAGTGAATTGTGGCTCAATTCACTACCTCAGTTCAAAGTGAAAACTATGTTCTGACAGGAACCTTCAAGTTGTATGGATTTCACTTGCATGTGGCGTTTTTCCAAGTCTCAGCACAGACTCTTCATAACATTCTAATATGGGCTTGGACCACTGCCCCTTCAAGAAAGACCCTCGATGAGTTTTCAAAATCTTTTTTTAGGAAAAGTTTTATGTCATCCTCTTGTCCATTGGGGCAAGAAGATAACATAAAACTTTTCCTAAAAAAGTGGGAGGCATGGGTCACAATTTCTGAATGTTGAACATGTATGGCATACATGTTCAACATTCAGAAAATGTGACCCATGCACTATTTTTAATAGCAGCCACTGAACTATTTTGTAGTCTGAGATTGTTAACTCTTACCAGATGCTTCTTGCCCAGTTGCACAGATTGGAGGGAGGGCCTGTTTGACAACATCTGTATGATTCTTCTTCCTTCCTTTAGCATTTGGTGGAGATTGAAACAATTTTGTGCACAATTCTCAGAACTGCTTCGCCATAACTTTCTGTCCTGTCATTATGATTGAATATCAAATATAGAACAATATTAATGTATTAATTGCTATCCAGTGAAATTAGTAATTTAGCGGGGTGGCTAAACACAAGGCACTGTATACATGTCACACTCATACTGAGCCAACGTTCGTATATATTTTCTATATTTTATTGTGGCCAAGTCAATATCTAAAAAGAAAATAGTGACGAAAATCTTATAAAAATGAATTTATTTTTTAAGGAAACCATTGGATAACACAGAGTACAACAGTAGTGATCATTCAATTGTCAATAAAAGTACATAAGTACAATCCCACTAACAGGACAATGGGGAGAAAAAAAACAAAAAAAAACAACAACTTGCTTTCAGAGCAACCTATCAACAATTTGCTGGTGCTGCATTCCCTCCCCAAGAAGCACACCCCCGGATTAAGGTGATACACTTGTATAGAAAATTGACAAGATTTAGCTTTAACTTACAAAGGACTGGACCGCCCTCCACCACCACCACAAGAGTGCTTTAAGGTATTAACAACCAAAATACTATTTTTTTCCAAAAGGACCAAGCCATTATGGCTGTGCATTCAGTTTAAACGTTGATAGCCTTTACATTACAGAGCATTTAAACATTTCATTTTCAGAAAGCTTTCCTCCCAAATATTAAAAAACTGCACTTAACACAAACAACTGCATTTATGGAGTAAAACATCACAGAAATATAGAAAATAATGCAGGCGTACAACTGAAGAGCAGATGTGTGGCATCGACTGAACAAAACGGCAACGTTTTTCATTTTATTTGTTTTTATAAAAGCGCCCAGATTCAAAGAAATACATACTAAAGTTTAAAGTTAAGAGAAACAGACGTAAAAACCGTAAGGAAAAAAAATATATTTACACATCATTTATATACACAATAGTGTGTGGACAGCCAAGAAGGTCCTTATGTTCCAACACATGACATTCAATTTTGTCTAAAAT
Organism: Gadus chalcogrammus; assembly: GCF_026213295.1. Taxonomy (NCBI): domain Eukaryota; kingdom Metazoa; phylum Chordata; class Actinopteri; order Gadiformes; family Gadidae; genus Gadus; species Gadus chalcogrammus. The sequence goes on from NC_079420.1 coordinate 23,193,782, forward strand.
CCAGAAAGGAGCGAAGACGAAACATCTCCCAAAATGTTATTTTCTAGGAAGGTCCCAGCGAAGTGTAAAGGTCTGCTGCAGCCCTCCGCTCTAGTGATTTCTGTTTGTTCAGAGTGCACTTGGGAGTGTGTTCCTTCAGAAACACACAGGTGGGGTGTTTTCTTTTTTTCATGTGTGGTATTGTAAGAAATGGCAAATTTCTCTTTGCAAAGGACCTATCCATTGTAAAAATGAGTACAGTCGCAGTTTTCCTATGACGATACCATCTTGTTGTGGAGTAGTGTGTTACCCATCATGCAGTTCAGTCTGGGGGAAGAAGGTCGTGCAAGCGAAAATGCTGTTGAATATGTGGCCTCACATCCTCGTTCTGCAGGGGAATGGACAAATCAACGATCAGTGGAAAGAACAGTAATATCCTGCTTATTATCCAATGTTTAAAAAACATAAAAGACAATAAACATACCAGTTCCACGAGTTTCTCAAGGAAAGGAACAAGCTTCAGAAGCTCGTTGTCATTTCTGTCCACAAACCAGCTCTCAATAGGGATTCCATTGGAAAGCTACAATTAAAAAGTAAAATTCTACTACAAGAATTTGAAAGAAAACTACATTTGCCCAAATTAATATTACAAAAAATAATCTATGCTCAAAGGGTTACCTGATAGGCAAAGGCTTGGGGTGAGTTGTCGATAATAATGGTCTTTGAAAGGTCTCTTCCAAGAATGTTCAAGTCTTTGATGTAGTTTCCTTGCACACACACGCAGTGCTCTCGGAAGAGTCGATGTCTGCCATTCAGAACAAAAGTTTTAGGACATACTATAAAACCAGACATGCTTTGTAGCATTCAAGATACACAGCGTCATTACGATTTAATATTACATCATTTTAGATCAGCCTTCATCTTATTTTAAGCATTATTTATCAAACATAATTTGTTTTCATAATAACCATATTTTGTGAGCCAATCATTGGTTATTGGTTGATACGTGCATAATTAAAGCCCCCAATTTTCATAATTAGGTGTGAGATTGACAAGCCATTATAAGTGGATTAAACCTGCATCTCTAATGTAGCACTTGCACATGGTGGTCAAACACAAGCTGCTTGTACCTCAACTGTGGAGTTTGACTAACCGAAGATGGGTCACGTATTATCACTGCAATATTAACATCTAATCTCACCCCAACTGCAGCAACAACCAGAAACCCAACCATCAACAAACAAGGACCGATGGTAAAGTGCACCAGCCTCTCGAGTCCCAACAGGGCCAGATGTTCACTGACCTGACCAGCTGTTTCTTCGGGTCCAGGATGTTGAGCAACTTATCGGCATACACCTTTTTTGAAGCCGTGAACAGGATGATCTGTAAAAGAGCAGAAGGACAACACATGTCACTATGTGAACAAATCTAAGATGTTGAGAAATGGGCCACACATTTTCTAAAGGATACTCACCTCATACATTTGGGACATACGCTCCAGAAACTCCCGGAAAAAGGGCCGTAACCGAACATACACCTTCAGCGAGAAGAAGAAAGTGTCAGTGAGAGCCAGACAGGGGAATGCGTGTGTGGTTGGAATATGAGCCGTGGCACCACGTACCTGGTATATCACATCCTGAAAAAGCACTGGGAACGTCAGGGCTGCGTCCTCTAGCTCATTCAGACTGCAGTGCACCAGCGTCTCATCCTAAAGCCCCAGAAAACATCCTTATCATGGGGACTACGCGGCAAAGCGGCTCGAGTAGCAAGCTTAAGGGTGAGAAACACAGGGTAACTCATGATACGATACGAGAAACATGGCCCACAATACTGATAATAACGCGATACAGGGATTCTGTGATAATCAATATATAGTGAGACAAACCTATAACCTATAGTCTAACGATGAATGTAAAATGTCTTGATTGCTGGATTTCTGGATTTATTAATGTTGCAAACTGAGTTTTTCAGTCAAGTTCTGTCAAGTTTCCCCTCATTCCTGTATTGAGCGCCAACTCAAGGAGCAGGGAAATCTCTTTAGAGTGCCTTATTTTATGAATTAAAATATCTTTATTTAGGGCGATATGTGTTGGCACGTTGCTCACCAGGTCCAGCACCAGAGAGAATTCTGGTGTGCTGCGCGTCTTCAGAGGCAGTGCCGGCTTGCGGGTCAACTGCTCCTCGCTCAGTGGAGGCACGTGCTTGATAAAGAAGTAACTGAAAGAAATAGAAAAATCCAGAAACATCTATGAAGCTCCAATACGTTAACATGAATAAAGATACATTATTATATGTTATATGATTGATCACCCATTAACCCGATCCATAAAATAGGAGAAAAGTCACAAAGTCTAAAAGTCATATCATAAGCGTCACTTCTCTAAGATGAATAATAACCTGCTGCCCTTACGGATCAAACACCTCCCAGTCCTCATCGTAGGAGACCTCAGGTGCGGCTGCAGGCACCGAGTGTGGATAATTGCCGTCTTGAGGGCAGCCTGGTGCTAAACAAAGACCAGGAGGGTAAGGGTTACAGTACAGTACAGTAGTGGCATGTATTACACTATCCTCTAACACAATCTGTAGCACATGACAGAATACAATCATAACAGTGGAACTTTAGTTAAGAAAGTCTCATGTATCGTTTTTATGATCCGGTTTATTTTATTCCTCAAAGAGCTTCAATAACTTTTGTTGCACACATTGTAAAGTGTAAATCTCTTCCAGACACCGTGATGTACGTAGGGAGTACCTGGCGCAGGGGCGGGCACGTCGTTCTCCGTGACTATCTCCCCTTCCTCTATGGTGGAGTCTGGTGCGACCTCGGGCTTCTGCTCCAACACAGGGGCTGCGTGGCTCAGAGCGAGGCCTTCGGTCGACGTCAGTGTACTACTTTGAATCCCTTCAACCTTGTCCATATCCAGCTGCTTCAAAATCTCCTCCGCCTCCACGGCTTGTCCAGGGGAGTCCGACCCAGGGGTGGCTGTAGAGGAACACAAATCGCTGGCGGTTGGGGATATTTTTTCCAATGTATACTTTAAGTTTGAAATCTAAAGCATTCCTTTTTAAAACAAAACGTCACATTGAAGCGTTAGTGTGCTGAGGGCAGAAAGGTGTGAACCTGTCTTGGTTGCTGGGGAGAAGAAGTTGAAGACGGGGGAGAAGATGGTGCCCAACAGCGTGGTGCGCGGGGGGCTGCTGGGGGCCTCCACATGAGCCTCCAGTTTACCGTTGGCTTTACTGAACTTACTGTTGCCAGCCATCGTCACTGAGGAAAGACAGCAGACTTCAATCACCTCTCTCCTTAATGTTATTTCCAACAAAGTGTCCCAAACCTTAAGATCAATCCAACTTTTAAAAACTGGACTTCAAATACTTAAGTGTCCCAATTTGTTTCTCTAAATGTACAATATAATTTAAAATACTGTTTGTACCAATACCTTTACTTGGGGTTTTCCGGCCAACTCTTGATCTGCTGGACAGACCTGTCTGTGGCGTGGATGCGATGAGGTCACCATCTTTAGTACAATCAATGCGACTCCTTTTGGAAGGTATGTCCGGCTCTATCTGAAACAAGGCATCGGGATATTCCATGGATATTAGAAAAAGTACTTCTGTTTCAATCATCTTTTTAAAACTATTGAATCAACAAATTAGCCATTTTTTTTATCAATCTGCTCAAGCAATAGGTGACAGCCTTACATCCTTAAGAACAAATATATTATCAAATTAAGTTCTTCCGTTTTGAGTGGTTACATTAAAATTTCGACCTTTAGAGAGCATGCAAGGCCAAATTATCCGATATTTATAAAATAAGAAAAATAGATATGGAAACTCCCAAAAAAGGGACCAGAACTAAAACAATTAAATGAATCATTAGTTTATTCAACTCAAACAACGATTCAGCAACGCACACAGTTTGGGACTATCAGGGTTCTAGACTAAGTGCAAGCCTATCCCGTTGAAAACCACCAACTCGTCCCCTCACCTTGACGGCGTTCCCACGGATGAACTTCTTGATGGTGGAGAACAGGCCTGTCTCGTTCTTCTGCATCTTGCCCCTGCTCCTGGCCGCGGACGGCTCCACTTCACAATGTTTGCGCTTGGCCTTGGACTGACGGCTTCCACGGCCCGCAGTTGGCTGTTGAGGAACTTTACGCACCCTCAACCTCATCATGCTCAACCGTCACATAGAAAAAATAACCCTGAAACATCAAAGAAAGTCCCGGTTAGAGACCTGGAAAATATTAGTTTAGATTAAAGGTTGACACATTTGGCCAAACTAGAGGGTCAGTTTGCAGCAACAAACAAACACACACACAAACCTGGGCCTGCATAAACAAGTGCATAACACTCAATTTTCACCTGATTCATTGGAATGACCAAGACATCCATATAAAGGAATAGCCTACTACGATATTTCGATACGTATTAAGTCACGTTTCCAGTCATAAATAATCCAGCCAGAGCAAAGATTAAAAAACCCACAAGCAGTAAATATTCCACAACCATAATTACCAGCTGGCTGCACCACGCCAAATATCATTTAAGTGGAAATGTTCGAAAAGAGTATTCGTTAATTTTGACGTGATGGCCGAATGCGTCAATGCACTGCCTTTAAATTTGCGAACACGAATCCGGATTGTGAGACCATAACAATAACAATAACACAACGACACGCAGCAGAAACGCATGGCGCGTTTTTGCTGCGTATCGTTGCGTTATGGTTGTGGTCTAACAATCCTCCGGTGACGCAACATGGGACGGAAGGTGTCACATTAACAACAGGATCAGGGATGGAGAGGCTGTTTCCATTTGATCAATCATGTCACATGTGTCATCGTCCCTCACTTAGCGGCGTTCATCATGTACGTGGTGGTACAGCAGCCACATTTAAATTGAGGGGGCTTTGTTTACGATTTTATCCAAAGAGACAATCATTCATTCACGCAGAGGAGTCGGCGGACTCAACCACGCAGGGAGGCGGCCAGCTCGTCAGCAGCAGCCAGGCTGAGGCGTATTGCTAAGGGACACCTCGACACTGAGCTAGCCGCCCACAATCATACATGCAGGTGTGCACGGTGCCGACCAGATGTTACAGAGGCTGTGAGCTGTGATGTTTGGAGCTACTGCTAGCCACCAGGACACCAAACCTCAACTGGAGCCCGGCCCCACAGGCAAAAGGCCTCAACACCACAGGGTTCATATTTCGGGAAATCGTTTCCAGGTGATCTACGTTGGCATGTCTACACGATGCAAAGGGCGTGATTGGCAGGTGTCGCTGTTAACGGCACGAGGCAGACGTTCCGAATCCGATCCGCTCCTCGCGCTGTTTAAGATTAGCTAGACCACGCCCCCTCCACAGTCCGCACGCAGGGAGCTAACCTATTGCGTTAGCATTTAGCAACAAAAACACAGGCTAGCTCTGGGAAACTGTTTGTTTACTCGGTTGATTTCTTACCGGTGATCTGCTAAACTCTTCAGACTCGACGCAGGCTGACAGCCGTGAGCCTCGACCGGGGGGCGGTGACTGGGTCGGGACGCGGAGGTCGCTGCCAGCTGTCTCGTTAGCTCGTTAGCTCCTCAAGCTAATCACAAACCAGCCATGTCCGTGGACGCCATTTCCCGCCTCGCCACAAACATCGTTCGCGTGCTGCGAGAACGCGACACGCGCAAGAGAACGTGGCAGAGCGGACTCGTGCACAATGTTTTCACGACTGAGCGCGCCACCGGGACACACGCGCATGCATGTTGCGCTCTAGAGTCAAAAGTTCTGACATGAATCAACACACACCAGGGCATGCTGATAAGGGGATTGTAGTTGTGCTGTTCGTTTATTGCAACGTGTGTTAATGTTACATGTGGTTTTAGAGTTGACCATTCACTGTTTCGGTAGGACCTGAGTTTGAGACAACATATGTAATATGATTTATACACCAGCTATTATGCTTACTACTGCATGGAAATGGCATTTAAAACATTGAAACATGAAAAATATCTGAATAAAGTTTAAGACAACATTGAAAATAGGAAAACGATCTTCATCACAACGATGTGAATGTCGACACATCCAGAGCCAATTCTTATTTCATTCCAAGGTGAAGCAGTTTTCTGTAGGGTCCTGGTCCCCCCCAAAAGCCCCTAAAACCAAATGGAGGTAAAAATGAATCAATCAAGTTACAGGCTGTGAAATTACCACTCTTGACATTAATCGATTGTACTGGGAAGTTTGGGTTCATGTGACGGTGTACATACTTGAGCAGCCCCTGCCAGTATATGTGGGGCATGAGGTCTGCCTTCATGTGGTACATTATCCTGCTCTCCTTGCCCTGGTTCACAGGGAAGGTCTCCAGTGGCTGTCCGGTGTAGTCGAACTCGGCCAGAACCACCGTGCTGTAGCTCGTCACCAGGGGACAGGATGTGTAGCCGTCGTACTGTGAACAGACATCGATATGATGAAATAGTATTACTATTGATTATTCTGACACTTTCATCCAAAGTTATTTAGAGGACTCAAATAGATGGGGAAATCAGGGAGGAAACCTGTGGGAAATCGAATCCAAGTTCTAATTCTTTCCTATAGTAGTAAAGATCTCATACTTTAACTATTACTTTCTCTCACCTTTCTATCAGGCTTCTGGTTTTTCAGGACCTTGCTAATAGTTCTGTCCAGGATTGCAGTCTGTGCAGCTGAAAAACATATCATTATGTTTCAGACCATTTGATCCTCTATTGATGGGAAATGTGAAAATCATAATGTTAGGCTATCACAAACTCTGTAGGGATTCACCTATGGCTATAGCACGATAAATAAAACCAAAATATAAATCTGTGGATACTGACGATACCCAATTTAATTTCCAATCCACTCAACTAAATAAATACATTATAAAACGTAACTAAACTATGCAATTAATATATTTACATGCCTTAGATGGTAGGCTAATCCTCAAGCCTTATTTTTTCTCTTTTATTTATTTTGTATGTGTAATGCACCTTCAGTTGGCACTCCCAATTTCATTGTATAGGTGACTGTACAATGACAATAAAGTCTATCTTATCTTATCAAAGCATAAGTTTATAAACCACCCTTCTTTATCTTCTGTCTACATTGTCTACAGACACCAATTACCATTAGTCACAATGTGTACGATTGAGCCGCTCCCCCTATAAACATTATAGAAATCCCTATCGATCAGCATTGACCAAATATATGTCCAGGTTATTTTAAGATAGGATGAAATGCAACACATTGCAACTTTAAGGGAATAATCTTAAAACTACAATCTCTATAAATATATCCAAAAAACATGCAAACTCATCAAGTAAATGCAAGTATAAAAGATTAATAATATACTACCATCTTACAGGAGGTTATACCTGTAAGATACATGGTATTAATAGGAATTAAGCAGAGAATTCACCAATTCCCAGATAGAAACTTGGACAGTTGGCATGAGGCATTGGGCACGTAGCATGGACTAAATAGAAGCAATGTTGTGTACGTGTAACCTGATCTCAAGCGGTTAGTTTACCAGTGATCATAATCTATATTCAACATGCCCTTCCAAGTTCCATGGGTGTGTTTCACAGAGTTTTAACAGTGATTGACTGGAATATACAATTTAAATTACTGTAATCATGTGAGACACAGGAAACAAATCAAGGTTGTAAGGAAGTTAAAAAAGACACACACACACACACACACACACACACACACACACACACACACACACACACACACACACACACACACACACACACACACACACACACACACACACACACACACACATATCGTTATCTTAAATTCAATCGAGGTCATGAAATAATTTGACATACCCACTGCAGCTGCGGTTTTGGCTGTTGGCAGGTTAGTGCAGTCTCCAATGCCAAACACGTTGGGGTAGTTCTTGTGTTGGAGGGATTCCTTGTCCACATTGAGCCAACCAGCCTCATCAGCCAATGAGCTACTTTTGATCACCTGTATCGGCCCCATTGGTGGTGTGACGTGAAGCAGTTCATACTGAAATAAACATACACATACTAATGTCAAATATTATACGTAAATTACAAATGTTCAGTTGACTTTAATTGGGAGAAAGCAGATCTGGAAAAGCACCTGTACAACGTTGGTTTCACCAGGATTGTCAAGATTTTCGAACACAGCCTCCCTTTGGTCGGCCCGCACTTCAATGAGGTTCTGCCTGTGGTTCACTTGTATGTTCCGGCTTCTCACTATCTCCCACAGAACATCAGCGTACTTCTTGACCCCAAACAGCACCGGTAGTGAAGTGTTGTATATTATTTTGGCCTTTTCCCTTTTCCCTGTCTTACATTGGAACATAAACAACATTAGCATTTCATGCGCAAAAAGGCCCATCTCTCTAGTCAGCGAAGTTCAAATGACTGAAACATTTGGTCACCTTTCGTAGGTAAGAGTCTGCGAGGTACATGATCTTTTGTGGAGCTCCTGCACATTTCACCGGCGTGTTGGGGAAGGTGAAGACGGCGTTTCCCTCCTTGAAGTTCTGTAGGGCTATCCATGTCTTCTCCACAGTTTGGATTGAATAGTTTGAGCCAATGTTTGGATGGTCAAATGCCTCCGGCAGACCCTTAATCTAATTAATAAAACAAAATTAATTGTAGGGGTATCTTGACAGAAGAGTATTTGATTTAATGAAGTACGATCATGGGAAGACACAGGCTGCATTTACCAAGCAACAATGAACGTTTCTGACTTTGATAGGCATAAAGGCACAAAGGTTACCAAGAAACACCAAGACAAAAAGGGTTCTCACGGTCTTATGTCCGTCAGGTACATAAGACCATGTTTAATCTGAGAGTGTGGACGATACACATCTTTGTATCACAGTTGTGATACCAATACAAACATAGAATATATTGAAGAAAAGAAAAATAGAGAAAAGTTACACTACCTTTTCATAATGGAGTTGGATACCGAGGGCAACAATCAAATACTCGTAGGATATCTGTTGAAGTAAAATGGAAGATTGAAATGAATGTGAAAGAAACTGGTGACCGAACATAAGGAGATTGAACTGTAGTCCTACCTCTTTCCCATCGTCTGTGATCACGGTGTTTGAGTCTGGGTTGATCTCCTGGACTCTGGATTTCACCCACTTCACTCCGGAGGGCACAACGCTGGCTGTGGGGCGACCCGAGGAGGCCAATGTTTTGGCCCCAGCTCCCACCAAGGTCCAAATGGGCTGGTAGTAGTGGGTCTGCAGAACGAGATCGCTATGTTTATGTTTTCATCTTGGGAAGGGTGAATCTGATTATGAACAGTCAAAGATCTGATGGTGAAGAATAGCTCTTTGCCTCTGCAGGCTCCACAACAGCCACATTATCTGCTCCAAACCTTCTCTTCATCCGAGCGCTCATTGCAATCCCCCCACTTCCTCCTCCAAGCACAAGCATTTTGAAATGCTCTATAGCACAAGCCTGGCTGCTTGTGTGGAGGTTAGAAATGCTAATTCCTTTTGGGTAGCATTGCTTCAGGCGATACATGGCGGACATCCTGTGAGAGATGAACACATTGTTGTTAAGAGTTTCTCTTTACATTGGGGTGCATAATTCTATGATAGATAAAAGCAGCTGTCATAGAAAATGTTCAATTCAAAAGGTTACAACACAACGGATATTCCTCCCTATGTTCCCAGTCATACATTGCTTCCGGGACGTTGGTTAATCCTACCCTTCCATCATTTAAAAAACTTTAGGGATGACACTATAGTTTAGGCTTTCTAGACAATTAACCAAGGCAGGTCGTAGTCGGCTACTTCAACTGTAGTCTACTTTGTTGTGAAAGTGTACTAGCTCTGTTGGCATATACATTCGGCTGCGTAATAAGATAGACCCTATCCATATAGAAGGAGAAACTATTGGAGCTGGATTTCCGACAATCTGCACCAATTAGGCCTATGGATTTAAAAAACGACTATGCCAATCTTGTTCTTATTCTGCAGTTACATTTGGTCGGTAGTGGGAACAAGTATGACAACGTATATTACTATGCATCAGCCACTAATATCCTAACAAACGGATACAAATATTTTATGCATAGTATTCACCCCTAAAGGGTCCGGAAAGAAATATGAATAGTATGGATGAAAGATCGTAGGGTATAGGTTATATATGTCATACCTTGTGTGTGGCTTTCTGAGGAAATAAGGAGAACGACCCACCTGACACGGGTTAAGGTTCCAATCTGTGGCGCACTTATTAGTGTCGACAGAACACGGCGACGGACTTGGCTGCGGACGCCTCTCTAGTTCCTTCCCATTGATAACGCCTACTGACCGGCTGCTGCTCAAACCCTGATCAAGGCAAACTTGGCAACACATGCAATACTTGGAATGTCCACAGGTCGCCACAAAAGGGACAACTCTTTAGTTGTCCTTGTTTTGTTTATTTATTTTTAAGGCTACCTAAGAAAAATTAAAATACCCCAAATAAAAACCATGGCAATTACTTCATTTATGTTTGCCATCATAATATTTCTAACCTCTGGCCACTCGATGTGCTCAACTATGAGTGCCTCACATTTACCCATATACGCTGACAGATATGTCAACAATGCAAAGGAAGGGACACTATACATATACATCCACCAAGCTCTTCAACCCTTACCCTATTAAATAATGTATACATTAATACCTTAGGAAGAAACCCCATTACCTGATTTGGAATTAGTAAACATGAGGATCTTTAGCAAATTATACTACACCATTTAGTTAACAGTTAATTAACTGTTAGTTAATGCTTACTTTACTAATTTTAATAAAGGGTTAGTCATGGTACTCTTTTGGTATAGTGTTGAGTAAAAAAAGGGTTGAACCATAGTTCACATGCAGCATGTTTACTGAAGGTAGAACTAGAATGATGGTGGTTCACCTGTAGGTCAGGGATCTCCACTGCCAGGACGTCAGCGTACTTCTTGAACCCAAACAGCACCGGTAGTGAAGTGTTATATATTATTTTGACGTAAGCCCTTTTCCACATAAATAAACATAAATAAAAATGCTTTCATAGAATGCCCATCTCTTTATTTTCCACTGTGTTCATCAAATAATGTATTCAACAGTAGATCTGCTTTTGTCAAAGCTGTCAAAGCGGCATTGACCAATTCTCAAGAGACAGAAAGTGAACGACAATAGACCGATTGACAGTCGTCCTAACTCTTCCCCATTGTTTTCCCGTTCGGGTGCTGGCGGGCAGCAGGATCAAAGAGGTAAAGATCCAATTGCAGACAACTCACGATAGATAACGAAAAAGGACCTTTAATAAAGGATCTTGATCATCTCCACTGCAATTGAGGAACCACGAGGGACATGACAACAACAAATAACCGACAGGTGAACAAAAGAGGTGACCTTGTATGAATGGGGAGACAATCATCAGGGAATGAGGTGGAGGGACAATAATGAATGACACAAAGGTGAGTGGAATGAGGTGATTGCAGGTTGGAGCTGTAAGGGGAGGGAAAATGTCTGAGGACTTTTGGTGGACAAGGGGAGAATGAACACTAAACCAGATAAAGACAAAGACTGATCATAGTAACCCCCTTAAGGGACAGATTCCAATTGTACCAACATTGAGCATGGTGGATGAAGGAAAGGAAGGAGGTCTGGAGAAATGCCGGCAAGACCAGGCAGACAGTGGTAATGTGTAGGCCAATGAGAAGGACTTGCTGCCCTAACTATATCATCCTCATCCAATATATACTAGGCCTATATATTTTAAGTATAGAATACAGTTTATCTTGTGTGGGGCCCTTTGTGTTCAATTGGTGGAATACCCCACCTGTGAACGGTATTAGGTTGAAGAAGGCTAGCGCATATCATGTCCACAGAAGGTATACCTACAGTTTTATACCCTCTAAACTTCCCTGCGTGGTTTGAGACAACGCCAACACAAAGTTAACTGCAGTACCGCAGATGTTCACAAGGCGGCTCTAATGAACCAAATCACAGCCAAATCAATTAGTGGTTAAAGAAATGGCTATTATAGCAACCATCTCTTTCGATATTATGCAATATCCTGGGTTGTATTCTTTACACTGTTATTCATTACATATTATATTAAAAAAACAATGCATGTTTTTTTTTCTAATTCTTGAATCTGTTTTGGTTCTGGAGGACCTGCAGTAGGCCTCTTATGGGAGTATGGGGGTGGGGGGCTCACAAAACATACAGGATACACATCTTTTATCAGATAATTATTTTAATCTCATCATTGAAGAAGAACATATGTTTTCTACTATGATTATAGTAAAAAACAATCCCTGCAAAGAGTGATTGCTTATACATTCTGTGAAATAAGAGTCCCTTTAATTTGGTCACAGTTTAAAGAATGCATCTTCTTCTAACCACCTTTTCCAAAAAAACATTTAAAAAGGATTCTCCCAAAGGAATTGATTATTAATCAAAAGCGGTTGTAAACACGATGTGAACAGCTTTACTCCTCGATAAAGATGGTGGCTCCACCTCCAGGCTTTGACACAAACAGACTCTGCTTCTCCATGGCTGCCCTGCGGGGCTCCGGGGCGTAGAACGTCTCCCTCACTGTTCGTATGAACGACTCCACCTTGTCACTTGGAACCATGGAGACCGCACAGCCGCCCCAGCCGGCCCCTGTCAGCCGGGACCCCACCGCACCCGCCTTCCTGCTCCCCGGCAGCAGAAAGGATACGCATTTTTACACCATGTCACACCAGCGTATCAGCAAAACACAGACCCCTTCACATCACCAGGAGGACACATGCTACGCTAACGTTACCCAACCATGAGATAACATTTCTCATACTTTACTACCGTCGTCTTCCTATTTTTGATATCATGCTTTTTTCGACTTTTCCTTTTGCTTTAGACTTTTACACGACGTATGAATACATGTTTTACGTATGCTAAGCTAGAAAAATCTTTAAGTATGAGCCAGAGGGAGTTTTCGCACCCAGCGAGCACGCCCCTCTATAGTGCGTAAAACAGCTATTAATATCGTAATAGTGTGACATCAGACATCAATGGGCGGTGCTGAAGTGCAGAAGTCCCGGCTTCCCACAATGGGGGGGGGGGGGGGGGAATTTGGCAACGCACGTGCAAAGCGTCAGACCAATCACACTACAAATTGACAGTGTTCCAATAATAAGGGGTATTTTTTAAACATACAGGCATGTAACCCTATTCTAGTAGTACCCCCAAATGCAATTATTAATCCTAAAAACGCATGATATGGGATCTTTAAAGGTCTCATGAAGGGATCTGGTACGTTGATAATAGAGACAGACTGGGTTTGGGTTATGTATGTGGAAGCAGATGCACAAAGTTGGAGGACATCGGGGTCGCAAACAATATCAGACATAAAAATGTGGCCAAACAAAACCGCTGCATCAAACTTAACCACACTATCGGAGGTATATTAGATCTCAATTAACTCTGAGATCTCAATTATATAAGTTGATTATGTTAGATGATTAAAATCATAGGTGCTATGAAAAGTTACTCACAAACAAATGTCGACCAACTGGTCCAGTTCAGGACAGCTGCATTCATACAGGTCTCTGCAGCTGGCGTGGCTCTCCTTCATCAAGTCTCCCAGGAGAGGTATGGAGTCAGCGGGCTGAGAATCACACACACTCTTGAAACACAGGACCCGTGAGGCCTCCCCATACACATGCCTGGCCCGCTGGTACAGCTTGAAGTGAGTGACTACAAAAGACACCAGCAGAAACAAGGGAAAGAACACATGCTGAATGTTAGCCTTGAGCCTCACAAGACAGGCACTGGAAAGTATTTGAAGCCTCTGGCCATGCTCCTACCATGCTGTGTGTTGGAACTGAGCAGGTCTGTACTGAACTGCTCAGGGGTGATGCCCAGGGCCTGGCAGATCTCAGCTCTGCTGTATGCGTCAGAGTGCAGCACCTCCTCTACCAGGCTCAGCATCTCCTCGAGAGAGGCCCCCAGCTCGGTCTGCACCTGGGCCAGCTTCACCAACCTCTTCCACTCCAGACCCTTTAACTTGGCCAGCATCTGCATCCACCCCAGGTATTCCATCAGACTGGATAAGAGTGTCGGCTATTGATGACAAGATACTGTATGCCCATTATGAGACACATTATAGGCTTATGCATTTCTGGGACACCTGCCTTTAAGCATGTTGTTGTTTTTGTTACCATAACGCTCACATTGGTATATTTAGGGTATCAGGAATGTAATACATACTCTAGACACATTACATTTGCATTTAGGGCAATTAGCAGATGCTTTTTATCTTTTTATCCGGTCCCTACACACATTCACACACCGACAGCAGAGTCAACCACACAGGGCGACAGCGCCAGCACGTTAGGAGAAGTTAGGGTGAGGTCTCTTGCTCAGGAACACCTGGACACTCTACACTCGCTAGGAGGAGCCTAGCAACCTTTTGGTTACAAGTCAACTCTCTGAGTAAAGGATCATACCTTTGTGGCTATCCGACACTCCACCACACGGATGTTGAAGTGAGAAGAGGCCGCCTTGTTCATCTCCACACAGCAGTTGGAGATCACAAACACGGCACCGCTCGGAAGCTGGACATCAGTGGCTCGCAGCGGGTTGAACTCGATCAGCTTGGCCTGTGATGGGATCCGTAATGATAAGAGGTGGTCGAACTCATTATTTGTTACTTTAAACTAGTCTTAAAGGGTACACACTATGTAGAGAGGTTAAATACCTAATCTTAGGCTATTTGTTTCACATTTCAGATTTAAGTACCTTCTCAGATCTAAATGTTTGATTGCTTTCGACCCCTGTGCTAGACTCCCACCCATAGTTTATAAAACACACCTGCTCGTGATGACATGCTTATGTCTCGGTTGGTTGGTGTCTGTGGTTAGCAGCCATGCAATCCTTTCATATTTTAGAATGTCAAAAAACTGATTTTGTACACACGGTTCCTTTCTCTGCCAGAAACGAGATGGATTGGTCCATTCCCCCCCCTTCGGTTCCAATGTATCGCTCACATTTGGCACAGATTTCAGCAAGTGCCACCTTGAGACGTAGACACATAAATCAAGCTATTATAACAGCTATGATGACACACATTAAAGTGTTATTCAAATCAAAGCAATCACAATCAGGCTTATGTCACAGAGTACCTTGGAGAGGGACTTCTCATTGGCCTCCATTGTGACCAGGCCAGCACAACACACTAAGGCACTAGAGCTGGACAGGCCTGAGCTGGCCGGGATGGTTCCATCAACAACACACTGCATCCCAACCAAACTGGGGAGGCTGAAGTTCTCCTGGTGGGAACATTATTATGGGAAAAAACATGACGTTATATGTGTGATCATTGCTGTGCATGGAACAAAACAATGAATAGATGAAGCATTACTGAATACTCCCTGGACTAAAGTAAACATTCAAACATGAATTACCTGAATGCCTTTGACACCACAGAGAAAGTAATTGTGCCACTGTGGATTGTCTTTGCCAATGTCAATTTCTTCTGTGCCAGACACTCTAAAATCCCTGTCAATATAAATAAATACATGGCTAATTTGATACTTCACTGAATTAATATGTTGACTTATGAATTCATTAATGAATGAATGTACTTAAAAAATGATATTGAAAATGTATGCATTACTTGTATTGAGGATTTGTATTGGCCAGCTCTATTGTCTCCGAATCATTCACAGAGACAGCTGCAAGAATACTCTGTTCGATGGCCATGGGAAGTACAGAATACCCACAATAATCAACATGTTCCCCTGGAACAATGGGGAGAAAGTTGGAGCAGTTCTATATCAGGACGTAGACGAAAGTAACGAACTGTTATTGATGTTATTCGAATCTGAATTACCTATGAGATTTACCCTTCCTGGTGCATGTGCATAGAATTTGGGAGACTTTCCATACTTTTTTTCAAAAGCATTTTTCAACATTTGCAACCTGTGGGATAAAGAAAACAAACGTAGTGTATAAAACAAAAGATCAACGAGCATTACAGCATACTTCCTCTCTGAACTGACAGTCTGTTGTTACCTGTCATTGTCTGCAAAGTTTGTTTTGAGGTGTGGTGGATTTGAGTCCATCTTCACTTGTTCAGCATTCCCCTAAGGTACAGCTTTCTTTCCGGACTATATAAACTTTAAGCGGTTCACTTAAAGTCGTATTTTATTTTTAAAAAAAATAATGCCAGTATCAGCTGACGATCACACGGCATCTTCGCAAACACAAATGCGGAAGCGGCTGGAATGTTGAGTTCAGGAGAATCATCCATGCGCAAAGAAACGCAAGTCGCAGGGATATCGCGCATATGATACAACCTTCTACAGTGCGAAACAGTGCGAACGTCTATTCTACAGTTCCTTATCCTTATAGAGAGAATAAGATCGTATAGTAATAAAAACGTGTTTCTAATTTAGATTGAACACAATAAGATAAAGAGAAATCACAGTTCGCATTGGCTATTGACTCGTATAATATAAGTATCCCTAATATCTAGATATAAATCAATCGTTATTTTTCCCTCACTAACAGCTGTCGACGGTAACTTGTTACCGTGGTTACCACGATTTACCGCGATGGATGCGCGCGAGTTTTCAAAGGAGGCGAGCCGCTCTTTACTTCCTGAAGCAAGCTCTGTTGCTAGCTCTTAGCTCACACAGACGCACACCATGACCGATGTATTCATATCAACATGAATTAACCAGTGAAAAGACCACCATCGCTTATCCGCATACGACTACATTTGAAGATCGTATGGCTCTTTGTTGCGGAATGATCCCGTTATTCGTTCGTTCTGCTTGTTTGTTATCGCTACGGATGCACTAGCTCACAAACAGCTCCTTCAGTATTGTGAGCTGCAAAGCAAATGGCAACAAATTAATTTTAATAATGACATTTTAACTTGCTAAGGTAAGCCCTGGGCTGTACAACTAAACCCATTAACTTCACTGTTTTGATTTCGTCAATGATAAGAAATCCCTACGTTTCCACCTGAGGCAGGTAGATGTTTAAAGTGTTTAATAACGTTGTGCCGTCTGTCCCCACAGCCTCTCCTCGGACCTCTGTCCTTCAGTGTGTTCCCCACAGCCTCCCCTCGGACCTCTGTCCTCCTGTCACCACAGCCTCTCCTCTGACCTCTGTCCTACTATCTCCACAGCCTCCCCTCTGACCCTCTGTCATCATGTCCATCGACTTCGACAGCGCTGCCCTTCAGACACAACAAGATGAAGATGAATACGATCAGGAGGATTATGCGAGAGAACAAGAGGTACAGAAATGGGTTTTAAGTTTATTGGTTAACATTGAATCTGTGAGGTGGTTTGAGTATTGAATGCCGTGCACTAGCAACATTGTCATGTTTCATAGGTCGGTGATTGGTTTCTGCTTTGCACAGCTGTTTACCATTGTTGTGAAGTACTTAATGGGCTTTATTTTAGTAAGTAAACAGACAGTTTAAACACATGAGAGTGATACATTACTCATGCCTCAACCATCCACTGTACCCTGAACCGGGGATGTAATTGGCCCGGGAGAAAGGCCTCCTCCAAGGTGTGTCACACTGGAAACCGCTCTTTCTCCTGTGTTCACGACACATACATGATTAACCAGACTGGATTTTTTCTTGACGCAGTATGGCAGTGTAGCATCAATAGTCATGTGTTGGTTGTTTTACTGGACAACACTTTAGATTTGGATAAACTCTTGCAAATAGATGACTTTGGGACACACAAATGTATAAATTCACCGGTATATTTTGATGGTGCGGGTGTTGAAAAACTCAGTGAGGTGGAACGTCTTTTTCTCATAGAGGAATGTTTCCGCTCCAGTGAACCCATATGTTTGGTCTGAACAATGGAGGGCTTTGGAAGGGAAATGCAACGGCCCCTCGTGGATCTGACAGCATGCCATACAGGCTGTGGATGATTTGCACAGAAGGTCTTCTCTTCTCGAGTCTAGACTAGAGGTGGCGTTATCATAGGGCTTAGCAGTCACATCGAGGAACGCTCTGTTTACTGAGGCTGGATGTTGTGGACTATGGGTCTGCTGGTCCTGGATACAGTGAAGGAGGTCAAGTCCATTCACCAGACCTTGTGGGAAGTAAGTCCAGCTGGAGCTGCTGCAGCCTCCATCAGCCCTGCTCTGGTCATTTAGGAGACCCCGTTTACGGCGTTGGACAGTAGTTTAAATCATATTTGTTGTGTGAGTAGTTGCACTGTGATTTCAGTGGAACTACTGTGGGAGTTCTGTGTTTCTAACCAGTTTTGTAGGTTAACAAGATCGGTTGGAAAAAGGCTGTGTGAACTTTCCTCTGGTGGGGGACTGTCCTTATGCTGGCCCTGTTGAAACATGCTATAAACTAGAGCTTTGCTGTTTTGTTGCTGTGATCTGGCAGTGATGCTACTAATAACAAATACTAATGAAGATAAGGTGATGAATAGAAAGGAATGATGCGGTAAAGTTGGAAGGTGATATATATTCAATTACTTGATAAGAATAATGTAAATATAATCCAATTTAAGTATTCACTGGCATCAGGTTAAAAAGTGTTTTCGATATTGGAAATGTTGCCTGTTAAAATAAGTAGCTCATTATGCACGAGGTCTGGGCGTGCATGATTTTGTCCTATGTCCTGTGTTGTGATTATGTTGCTAGGCAGCCACAGTGAGTCATATTCCCATGCTATGTTCCAGCTGCACAAGCTGCTCACTGACCTGCCTGATGATATGCTTGAGGACAGCCATGACTCGAGCCCTGAGCTGGAGTACTCTACCTGCAGTAACAACAACATCAACAACAGAAAGGGGTACCTAACCAGTCACACTTCATATACAGAAAATGGATTATTGCACATTATTTCATTCTAAATACGTTTCTTGATCTCTTGGTTTCTCAGCCAACCGCCTGAATGGACCCAACAAGCTGAACTCTCCCCTCATCCTAAACGCAACTCTTACGAGGTCGGTCAGATTTCCATTGTTAGATTGAACGGTTGTTGGGATGTGTTCACGCTCCATAACTGTACATCCGGTTGGTGTTTCTCAAGAACTACGATGAGGACTACAATGGAGGATCTCATCAGCATGAGGGATTCGAGGGCGAGGCTGTTCACATCAACGGCTACGACAGCCATGCCCAGAGACCGCCTCTGACCGCCGCCTGGAAGCAGCAGCCTCAAGGTGAGCCACTCCAGCCGTCCCAGGCATGTACCAACACAGCTTGAGATGGTGCTACAGAGACCAACAAGTTCTCCTCCACAGAAGGCTTTGGGCGTCAGCCGTTCCCCCATGGTGCCGGTGACCGTTCGGACTATGAACTCGAGGAGGGAGACGGGAAAACGCGGTTCTTTGAGAACCAAAACAATGCAAAGAAGCATTTCCAAGTGAGTTGGTCAACTTTGTTCTTACTGCAGGATGTCTGAACAACTTCTGTCATTCATGTTGGGTGCTATAAAATGTTGTAAATTAGTACTTTTTCAAATGATATTCATTCATTGAGTGACCTTTACCATCTTGTAGTGCTTGTCTAGTAAGCTTGAAACTGAGTCAGTGAAATGTTAGTTGTGGTTTTATTTTACGGAATGCGCTGAGAGTAGTTTTTACCGGAAGGCCTACTATACTGTTGATCAATATTTTGTTTCTACTAAATTGTTCCATTGCTATTATGCCATAGTGCGTATGTACTTGTTTTGTGTGAATAAAGTCAAGGGAATTTAAGACATCTGTGTGTGTGTGTGTGTGTGTGTGTGTGTGTGTGTGTGTGTGTGTGTGTGTGTGTGTGTGTGTGTGTGTGTGTGTGTGTGTGTGTGTGTGTGTGTGTGTGTGTGTGTGTGTGTGTGTGTGTGTCCAAACACTCAAATCCTGTGTCTTATCACGGTCTGTGCTTTCAGAACATCGATGATCCAGGGTCAGGAGAGAGAAGGGTGGCTCACTGCAAGGCAAACTACAACCCCCATAAACCTGCTGGTCAACCTCAGAGCCACAGTGTTCAGGCCCCTCTTGAGCCCTTTGAGCACCTGCAGAGAGAATACCTGGACACCGCACAGAGTGAGTCCCACAACACGCATTCCGAAACGGGACACAAGTGATGTCTTCACTACGAGTATGACCGTCCTTTTGTGAAGGTGACGGAAGAGGAAAAAATACCAATAAGTATTAAAGTATGATAGAGTCTGATGGTTAGACTTCCTTCACTGGGCAATTTCAAGTACGGTAATGAAGTTGGATCGTCTTGCTCCTTACTCCAGTATTACCAACTTATAATATTGCCCCAAAAAAGGCTTTTGACCTCTTTAAATATATAGGACGTCAATCAATGGTCAACTGGCCAATTCAGGCAGGCACATACACCGCAAGAGGAGACGTGTTGAAAAAAACCATGGCCGTTTGAGATCCTGACATCGATAATGTCAACCATCAACATGGGCTCGATGGTTTGTTCAACCCTTAGACATGGAAATCAAAATCAACCGCTGGCCAGAAGAGGCCCCACACATCCACATACAATGTGCGAGGATGTATATGTGGATTTATATATCAAATATCTAAGACTCAGAGAAGCTTAACTTTCTCTCGGACTCAGATATTTAAATGAAGGGCCACATCCCCAAACCGTAGCGTTATACTTACTACAAGGGTCCTAGAAGCGCCAGCAATAGCTGGCAAGACACATCCACACATGGTGGCATTATATACACTAGACCAGTGGTTTTCAAACTGTGGGGCGCGCCCCCCCTGGGGGGCGCCAGAGTTCTTCAGGGGGGGCGCGACGTGAGAAAAAAATAAACCCGAAGAAAAACCTGAAAGTCGATGATTCAAATCATCAATCGTACTTCAACTGTAGAAGTAACCTAACTAAATCGATTTTCAACCGTTTATCTTCGTGCAAACCATTTAACAAATCTACACATTTGTATCTTCAATAATATCTAAACAGAATTTCGATATCATTTAAAATTTCTTCAGAATCACAGTTTTAGTTTCGTACCGCTTCGTTTTCAGCTGTTTTCATTGAAGACGTCAGCCCATTCTGATACACCTACTTCTAGACATCGTAACTCATTCATTTTTCAACCGTTTACCATCGTTCAAACCATTGAACAAATCTACACACTTGTATCTTCAATACTTTCGAACGGAATTTTGATAGCATTTATACTTTTTTCAGAATCACAGTTTTAGTTTCAAACCGGCATTGTTTTCAGTTGCTTATAATAATTTAGGTCACCATAACAACGCCGGTAAACAAACCCCGCCGAATAGTCGAATCTCTGGACTGAAAAAGCAGATCTGATTCGACTCTGAAAATTCAGAGTCGGGGACCCTGAATGAATCTGTGCAAACTGGCAGTTTACACAGATTAAGATGTTCAAATGTATTTAAAAAAGGTTAAATTGTGTTAAGAAATGTGTTTAAAAACGCACAAAGATGTTTTAATGTTTCAGAAATATGTTTCAAATGTTTAAAAAATATGTTTCAAATGTTTAAAAAATATGTTTCAAATGTTTTAAAATTATGATCAGAGATGTTTAAAATGTGTAAAATAATTAAGATAGCTTTCAAAACACAGGTCTTTAGAAAAGAAAAAATTGGGGGGGGGGGGGGGGGGGGGGCTCAGCTGAATTTTTTTCTCTGAGGGGGAGCTCACTCTCTCACACTTTGAAAACCCCTGCACTAGACTATATATAGTGTTAGAGAAGCTCAGCCCTCTCTCGGACACGCCTACTACCGCCTACTGAAAGTGATTATGTAAGTCCTTTTGCCAAATATAAAATGTTTTTTAGAGGGTTCAATGTGAAGGGATTTTCACACACTTTTTAATCCAAGCGTCAAATAGTGTCGTGGAGGGCAGTTCACGGATGTGGGGGATTATGTGGTGAATGTGCATTCTTTTAAACAGCCGTTTTCTGGAGTGGTTATTTTTTGAGGTTGCTTCCCTGTTGGATAACTTAAAGTAGGTATCACTCTTTTGGGGAAAATCTTTGTAACAATCCTCCCTGCCACACTGCACCACGTGGCTTCACTGGTCTCCTCCAGGACACACGGGGGGGCTGAGTTAACCGGCTTACTGCAGAGTTGTTATAATTGTAAGTGTCAGAGCAGGTGTTCAGTGCTGGCATGTCAGTTCTCTTCTGAATGTGTGTGGAGATGGCTGGTCAACCTGTGGTGCATTGATTGTTCGCTGCACCACAGGTGTGCAGCCTCATTTAAACACAGTCTAATCAATCTGATTTCGGGGCCAAGTGAGGCCACACACACACACACACACACGCACATACACATACACACACACCTCTGTTGGTATCCAAAATGAATCTGTTGCGATACAACAGCACACCATTATGTGATAGCAACTTTCATTCACGTACCGCAGTGCAAGTAGCCATTGGTTTGTAGCATTGCCTGCAGTGCAGATTAATGATTTAAACAGATGGCAATAATTCTAGGTCTATGAATATAGTTTACAACTATGGATGCAATAAGAGTACTGTGTGTATACAAATGTAAATAGGCTTTTGTATACATGTAGGTTATAGGTTACCTCTGCCATGTCCTACAACTTGTATTGACCATGGGGACTATGACGAAGATACCCGACTGTGATTGGTTAAACTGATTTAATCACATGCTAAAGCCGTTAGCTTTTTATGACAAAGCTATGACCTATAGTTTTACATTGACAGACTTGATGACTATTTACAACCCATATACCTGTTAAGGAACCTCCCTAAACACACTGGACCTCTTACCGCTTCTGTTGCAGACACCGCTGAGGGCCAGCAGCTGGCTCAGCTGCAGATTCTCCACAAGGCCCAGCAGAGACAGGTGGAAGACCTGGAGCGCAAGCTGGAGGACTCCAGGCGCAACATGCGCTACCTTGAGCATCAGTTTGCCATCGTTAAAGGTGATTCATGCCATTTGGCGACGTCATTAGTGTCATTTAGGATTTAGTAGTAATAGAACAAACGATGCACCTTTCCCTTGATTTGAAACTAAACGGTGATAACAAATTTTGTCTATAATAAAAAACAGATGAAAAAGATGGCCTGGCAGTGAGTCTGAAGGAGTCCAGCCACCTGGTGGAAGAGGGCCAGGAGAGGGAGGTTCAAATGCAGAACAGGGTCAAGTCCTTGGAACTGCAGATCCAGTCACTGACAGAGCGAGACCATGAGGTCAGTCTACATTGCAGCGCTGCTGTTGTCTTGATTGACTCTTCAACGGACTGCATTTGTAGTGCGCTTTTTATACTCGTGGCCACTCAAAGCACTTTACACTCGCATTCACCCATGGATACACGCATTCATAAACTGATGGTCAGTCAGGCAAGGCGACAGCCAGGAGCACGGGTTAGGTGCCTTGCTCAGGGATACCCCAACACTCCACTAGGACGAGCCGGGGATAAACCAGCCACCTTCCATTTTGCAAGACAACCAGAAAACACTTTATCCCCCATGATAGTAAGCATAACACCTAACACAATATATCCATGAACTGGTTCACTTTCAGAACCTTAAGAAGCAGCGGATAGCGGAGGCTGCTGTGGACAGTCTGAAACAGCAGATGGCAGAGCTGTGTCGCTCAGAGACGCTGTCTAGAGCGCGGCAGCAGCACGACCAGGACCTGACGGTCAAGAGGGAGCAGCACAACGCTGCGCTGCTGGGACTGCAGCAGCAGCTGGACGTCAGCGCCCAGGCCCTGAAGGAGCAGGTCAGCACTCCGCTGGTTGAGGCGTGTTGGGACTTCTTGTCCCTTACGCTCTGGGACGCACAACGTCAGTGTTCACAGGGTCGTTTGAAGGTCCCGGGGACGGTCTTACCAAGGATGTACACCCATAGCTTCACTCTCTTTCCAGTAGCAACGGGGGCCCAGCAGTACAAGTTTGCAGTCACACATCCATTGTAATCCACACAAAGCCCTTTAAAGAGGATAGAGAAATACACGTTTTAGTGGCTGTTTATTGATCCCTCTATGGAATCGATAAACAGCCGCAGAGATTAGCATAATGCAACATTAAGAGGCCTTAGGAGCTGCGCGCTAGGGGGCCTTGTTTAATGGCGGGGGGGGGCGCTGCAGGTGGAGGTCGGCCAGAGGTTGCGGGAGCAGGTGAGGCAGCTGGAGCACCAGAGGGAGGCGGAACAGTTGGAGCGGGCCAGGGTGGTCAACGCCCTCTCCCAACGCCTGGAGGAGACTCAGAAGCAGTGTGCCCAGCTGCTCCAAACAGGTGCCCTGCATGCTCTCCCTACACGCTCAGCACTCTGCAGCGTTTGGCGTTGGTCCCAAATACTAAGCACTAATGCTAACTAAATTCTGAAAAATGTTTCCATCGTTCCCCAACATGAAGGGTCAGTGCAGGAGATGAGCCAAATGCAAATCAAGCTGCAGCAAGCTCAGGCGGCGAAGATTCTGAGTGAAAACATGAACCAAGGGTTGCAGGTTTGTTGCATTCATGTGAAATCCTCATATTTGTTCTGCTATTGAGTCATTTAGTCACACTGAACACATACAGGTCGTTAAGGTCTCTGCAGGGATTAGCTTTATGTCCAGGTAGAATGCAGCCCTTGGGAATCTAAACCAATGCGCTGGGTGTCAGACTGCTGTAACCATGACGAGACTACCCCTAGTCGTGCATCCTTGCTATCGGCCAGTTCAAAAACTTCCGGTACCATCCCTTCCTATAATCTGTTCTGCAGGAGGACCTGACGGACCTGAAGGCGCAGATCACCATGTACGAGTCTGCGGTGAAGCACGGCGTCATAGTTCCGGACCCCATACTGGACGACTGGGAGAACCCCCCCTCCGAGTCCTACGTCGAGCTGGGCATCAAGAGCGCCAACCGCAAGAAGGTCCGGCTGCACAGGTACTTAGCCAGGGAACCCAGAGCCCCCGGCCTCCTGACAGCTCACTGAGAACCCACTGCACCAACTATCTCCCTCTGATGCATGGCAGGGTCACACCTCAGTGTTGAATATAAAAACAATGGCTTGGCCTGTAGATCTTTCCACTCTGACTGGTAAAAAGACAAAATTGTAATTTTGGATCCTGTCCTTGGTGTCGAATCAGAATTTATTTTATTAAATCTTATTGTGCAAGTACGCAAGAGTAAAATTCTTAGGCTTGGTTCAGCCACATAGCAGCAACAAAACAAGATATAGTCAATAAGTAAGACACAACCAATTCAAATAAAAAGTATGTAATAAGTAGCAGACGTGGTTGTGGTACCAACCATGGTTGATTGTATCTCTGTTAGCTCGAATGTGTCTGGAAGGTGTAAAACCTGGTGGTGTTTCACTGAGTGTAACTGTGATTGTGGGCCTCTGCAGCACACTATTGGGGGAGCTGGCCAAGCCCACACTGCCCCTGGAGGAGCAGGTGAAGCAGCTACGAGCCGAGCTGCAGCGCTGCCTGGGCAGCCTGAAGGCCAAGAGGCAGAGGATGGGCCAGCTGCAGCAGGAGCTGCAGGCCTCTCAGAGCAGCCTCAGCCTGATGAACACACAGCTGCACCCCGCTCAGCCTCCGTCACCGGTGAGCTCAGGTCGATGGCGGACTGGAGCACATTGACCCCTGCTCGGCACATGACCCATGTGCTCATATCATGACTGAATATGACTCGTATTAACATTCATGTTCTTTGCTTTGAGATCATTTGCAGCTGCAATCGCTAATTACACATTTCTGCATGTCATGCAACCTATTTCATATATATATATATATATATATTACTGTATCACCAAAAACCAGTTTGATCTGATAAATCATTCAGTGTTTACTCAAAGCTAAACTTATATGAGCGTCAACAAAGTAATCTATGCTATTTCATCACTGTTGCTAAAATATGACCATTCATTTAGAGAAAACATGAATATGATATTTGTTTTTGCCAGTCTGCCCAAAACACTTTCCGCTGTGCTGAGAGGTAGAAAAAACAAAGGTGGTGTTCTGTTTTTGACTTTGAAGGGCCTCTTCAGAGGCCCCTGGACGTGGTATGTGACTTGTAGAGCTCTGCCTGGACAGTGGGGCACGGCAAGGCGCTAGTGTTGGGCTTAGGGGTGCTGTAGCTACCCCTAGGATAGCCATAATGCGCCACTAGCACCCCAAAGAAATGTTGGTGTTTTTTTGAATTTTTAATTTTTAACATGTGGATACTATCTACTACTACTACTACGGGCGTTGAATTTTGGACGACTTCAGCTCCTGTCCTGTAATAATTTAGCACAAGGAAAGGGCTAAATAAGCCATATCATAATGGATCATTTTTTACTAAAAGGCTGGCCTGTCAATGTGACCTCTGTATCCCATGAGCTGAGCGCCTTGTGTTCAACACTGAAGGG
This sequence comes from Gadus chalcogrammus, assembly GCF_026213295.1. Taxonomy (NCBI): domain Eukaryota; kingdom Metazoa; phylum Chordata; class Actinopteri; order Gadiformes; family Gadidae; genus Gadus; species Gadus chalcogrammus. Next base: position 23,220,101 of record NC_079420.1, read on the forward strand.
CATTGTAACCGTTGTGGAGCAGCCTGGGTTCTGCTGATGCCGCCGGGCTGAAAGGTCAACCAGCCCCATAGCAGACGCTAAAGAAGAGCGACGGCGCCACCCTGGTGGAGGGTGGAGCTCCTTCTCGGCAGCGCTTTATTATGACGTCCGATTGATATTATGACGTCAGGCTTCACGGACACGCCCAGGAGTTGTGTAGTTGCATACTTTATTAACAAAATGTGGCGCATTTAATTTCATATACAACGTTGCGTCATATATTCTTGCCAGTGTCTTTCTTCCAATTTTGTGTTAATGTTTTTGTCCATTCTCAGATGTATTGTTGCCATTCTTTCCATGCTGCTGTGTACGGTATAAGATCAGTTTTATTTTAGTAAATTGTAATTAGAAATGCAGGATTTTCTGAACGTGTGTGTGTGTGTGTGTGTGTGTGTGTCACCAACAGGTGAGAGCCAGTCCTGTAGACGTGGTGGGTGCTCCTCAGGGTGACTGCGCCAGGCTACAGCAAGACATCCACCAGCTGAAGGAGCAAGTGGAGGTCGGTCACTAAACACATCGTCACTACAGGGACCTCCATGGACCCTCCCTCAGAGCCAACCCACCCCCTTTATAACATGTTTACCTCATTTGAATGTTTGTACATGTGTGTGTGTGTGTATTTATGTTTGTTTGACTTGCAGAGCCTAGAGAGGAAGAACCAGCACCTGCGTCAGAGCGAAGAGAAGGTGAGGGCGGCCAACACAGAGCTGTGCTCCAAGATGAGGGAGATGATCCAGGAGCTGGACCAGGAGAAGCAGGAAGCTGCACAGAGGTAGCCATCCGAGGAGGAGGACAGACGGATCAATATTTTAGCGCTGTTTACGAATGTAACGCAATGAACTTCACAACTGTTAAAAAAATCTAATTTGAGCGTGCTGGCGTTTGTGTCAGTGTCTGAAGCTAGCAGTGAGTAACCAGCCCTTGGACGTGTCTCCAGGTACGAGCGGGTGCAGCAGCAGTACAGGGACGACGTGGTCCAGCGGGTCCGCTCAGACCTCTCTGAGGAGCACCATGCCCACATGGACCGGCTGGTCTCTGAGCACCAGCAGCAGGTCCATCAGCTCAAGTAGGTCCCCCAGCGTCCCGCCTCTCTGTCTTCCTAGAACCCCTCAGCATCATTTTCTTGACTCTTATGACGGTTTAAGGCAGGGTTTTCCAACCTTTTTTGATCCAAGAACCATCAGATTCATGAAAAGATTTGGAGGACCGGTGGTCAATTTGAATGCATCATTTGAATCATTTTTTAACAAAGGATGTTGCTGGTTTTCAAGATGGTTTGTTTGTTATATTCACAACAATTAAAGCAACGGAAATGATATGCTTGAGTCTCGGGGCCCCCTTCAACAATGGAATAATATAATATAATACAATTTATAAAGAAGAGAAAAGTCACCTCATACATAAAGGGATACTTCAGCGGTGGAGATATGAAGGTTATATGAAGGAAATAATTCAATGTATTATAAATGTGCAAAAAGGGGGCACCTCTGCCCTCGTTTTTTCAAACGCAGCATTTGTATATTACTGTACAGCATAAAAACATTTGCTAATTACAGTAGCTCAGCATATCAAGTATTTGCACTCAACCTTTTCTCCCCAGTTGAAATAAGTGTTTATCTTATACAGTAGGCCTACTTTAGTATAACAGCACTTGGGTTAGTAAACAAATCACAACAAGCAACATGAATTTGAAAGTTTATTCATGAAAAGATATGAACTATTTACAAAAACAAAACGTGTAAGGTGCGTTTGCTAGAGTCAGAATAGTCACAGCTCATCTTGAGCATCTACTGTCTCCTGGTAGCCACGGTTCTGCCCATCTTGTGCTGGGTAATTAGCTCTGATGGCCTGGACATCACAGGAAGCTGATACTGTCTAAGAAAGAAAGAACAACATTAGCAAAGCAAGATAAATTATGCCTTGCGTAGCCTATACAGCATTAGACAGACTTCAAGCTAACGTAACGTAGCATATGCTCCGCCAATAAGATCGGCTACTTTCCGATAACTACATTGTCACGTTCCCCGGGACTCAAAACTATTGTAGCCAATGTGTTAGTAAAAAAACAAACTCTTACTCTATGTTTAGAAGTCTCTTTTTCCCGGCGGGCTTTCGCTGGGGTTTCCAGTTCACTTTCTGGGTCCGGAAAAATGTATCCAATACCCAACTTTTCAGATGAGGGGTAAATCCTGGGTGAGAGGTTACACACATGGCCCCGTCCTCACCAGATTCAGCCATTTATTCTAGAAGAAACTGGCATCGCTGAAATTCTCTGCAGCGTTAGTGTCTATAGGCGAACAGAGCAAACCGGCGCTCCGGCTCCTCGTCGCAGCAGCCTCCTCCTCCATTTGTGTCAATTCTTCCTGGCTGTATTCTGGCTCAGTGGCTCACTGACCAGTGGTTTGTAGTCCTCGGCTCTTCTAGCAGGCAAGCAAAGTTCTCCCGAGATGATGTCAAATGCATCATTTGACGTCATCTCGGGAGAAAATTAGATCAGGAAAGCTGGGCAAATGGAAGACTGGGTTAGACTGAGGGGAAAAAAACATTGTTTTTATATTACAATAGCGATTTTATAATGATAGAATGCCGGTTCTGAATGGGTGAAGTATCCCTTTAAATAAACACAAAAGTAGTGCAAAGACCCAGTGCATTCACAATGCTTAATTTACAGTGGTTTAGCTACATATTGATCGATTTTCTGTATCTATTGGAGGAAATAGCATGACTCGTATAGCCTCAATTATAAAATGAGATTATTTTATGGAAATGTTTCAGGGCCCGGTTCTAAAGGGTCCCCGGACCGGGGGTTGGGAAGTACTGGTTTAAGGAACTGTTTGTGTTCCACAGAGCGCTCCTGGCTGAGGCCGGTGATAAGCTGTTCGGGGTGCAGGAGTGCTACATCTCGGTCTGTAAGGAGAAGGACTCGCTGGAGGAGAGGCTTGGCAGCAGCACAGAGGAGGCTCTCACAAGGGAGCAGGAGGTAAGGCTGCACCCTTTACTGAGAAGTGAGGAGTAGAGTAACATTAAGAGGCCTGTGTCAGCCAAGGCAATGGCCTAAGAGGTTAATGAAGGGTCATTTCTCACGCAGCCAGATGGCAGTTGTGTCATTAAAGATGTCTAAACTCGTCTGAGGTCAGTTGAAAAATTACGCAAGGGTTCTGTGCTATTTGTTATAATAAATGAAACGTGTGACATTGAGATGAATCAATGTATTCACGACTAGTGATTTAACTACAAATGTGTATGGTTGTATTTACCTTAGTTTGTCTTTGGGCTGTACCCAATAGGTAGACTCATATAAACCATATTGGTTTATATGAGTAGTACACTATGTAGAGGTTTAAGCTACAAGTTTACAATTACACGTGAATCATGTGAAAGAGAGAAGAATGATTACAGGAGAACTACTAATTCGGTGTATAGGTGAGCTTATTGCATGTTGGATCTAATCAGAGACCAACATATTAACGAACAAAGCAACTTGACTGGTAAGTGCTGCAACGGCGAAAACAACCTCTTGACTATTGTTGTGAGAAGATCCAGTCGATCTGGTTCTATTAACTTAACTCAGTCTTGTTTTGTTAGCAATGCATTGCCTTGATTGCATGAAACTATGGGACATCCAATAACAATCGGTGAAGAGCTGTTGATTGGTCCATCACGTATTGATCTTGTCAAGGTAAAGACTTTATTATGACCTCTGGGCCCGGGTCCCGGCCCGTAGACCTCTGGGCCCGGAGCCCGGCCCGTAGACCTCTGGGCCCGGAGCCCGGCCCGTAGACCTCTGGACCCGGGTTGGACCCGGGTTGGACCGCTGAGAGGCCTTCATTAACCTAAGAGGTTAATGAAGGGTCATTTCTCACGCAGCCAGATGGCAGTTGTGTCATTAAAGATGTCTAAACTCGTCTGAGGTCAGTTGAAAAATTACGCAAGGGTTCTGTGCTATTTGTTATAATAAATGAAACGTGTGACATTGAGATGAATCAATGTATTCACGACTAGTGATTTAACTACAAATGTGTATGGTTGTATTTACCTTAGTTTGTCTTTGGGCTGTACCCAATAGGTAGACTCATATAAACCATATTGGTTTATATGAGTAGTACACTATGTAGAGGTTTAAGCTACAAGTTTACAATTACACGTGAATCATGTGAAAGAGAGAAGAATGATTACAGGAGAACTACTAATTCGGTGTATAGGTGAGCTTATTGCATGTTGGATCTAATCAGAGACCAACATATTAACGAACAAAGCAACTTGACTGGTAAGTGCTGCAACGGCGAAAACAACCTCTTGACTATTGTTGTGAGAAGATCCAGTCGATCTGGTTCTATTAACTTAACTCAGTCTTGTTTTGTTAGCAATGCATTGCCTTGATTGCATGAAACTATGGGACATCCAATAACAATCGGTGAAGAGCTGTTGATTGGTCCATCACGTATTGATCTTGTCAAGGTAAAGACTTTATTATGACCTCTGGGCCCGGGTCCCGGCCCGTAGACCTCTGGGCCCGGAGCCCGGCCCGTAGACCTCTGGGCCCGGAGCCCGGCCCGTAGACCTCTGGGCCCGGGTTGGACCGCTGAGAGGTCTTCGCTTCATCGTGGAGCTAACTATTCCTTTAATATCTGCCATCATCTACCATGGATGCTTGTGTAACGTTATGATTGTATTAAGCCTGTGGATCCATCGCATCAGTCAATTCAACCTGCTTCTGTTACCCGCTTTCCGTAATGGCATTTAAATCTGGAAGAAAGATTGTAATTAAAATGACATATCTGCAAATATTGAATAGGCGAGTCCAGGCCTTCATGTTTAAGGACTGGGTTACTTTGTGTACTTTTAAAGATGAAGGAGCAGAGCAGCGCCGCCCTGGACGCCCTCAGGAGACAGCTGGAGGACCAGCACCAGGCCTCCGTCCACCAGCTCCAAGCTCACTGGCTGTCGGAGCAGGAGGCGGAGATCCAGCAGCAGGTCGCCTCCCGGCTGGCCTCGGCCAAGGCCGCCTGGGAGGAGCAGCAGCAGGTAACGTTCCCACCACGCACCCCCGCTCTGCCGACGCCGCCCCCCTCTGGACGTGGTCCTGAAGACGTTGTGTGGCTGCTGCCTGTGCAGAGGGAGGAGCCCCGGGCCGGGAGCCCTGAGGAGGCGGATACGGTGGAGGGGTGGTCCCAGACGGAGGACGCTCCAGCCGGCCCACCCGGCGCTGTATTCAGCGCCGAGGAGCTGGAGTCCAGGCTCAGCGCCCAGAGGCAGGCCCTGCAGGCGGAGGCGGGCCGGGAGCGGGAGAGGGCCGTGAAGGAGGCCCGGAGGAGGCTCCAGACGGAGCTCCAGAAGAGGCACCTGGAGGACCTGGCCACACAGGTAACGGGAGACGCGTCCGCCAGTCGTACACGTAGGCCTTCACATGCCGTGAGGGCGACCCGCGACTGAGACATGTACTCTGTTGTCCCGGGGATGCAGGTGGAAGGAGCGGTGAGCCGGGCGTACGGACGCTGGCTGGAGGACCTGACCTTGCTGCCTGAGTACAAAGCCAACCTCCAGGAGGAGAAGGACCAGTGGGAGGAGATCCTCAAGCAGAAGGCATGTAGCACTCAGTCGTCCACAAGGAGGTACACCGGATGTTATGCACGTGTGTTGACCGCTGTTCCCCGTGGCAGGCGGCCCAGACGGAGCTGCTCCAGGGACAGCTGGAGCACCTGAAGGGGGAGCAGGCCGCCCTGCTGAGGGCGGAGCTGGCCGCGGCGCGGGCCGCCTGGACCAGGGACAAGGAGCAGGAGATCGCCTCCCTGCTGGCCCCCTGGAGGGAGCAGGAGCAGCGCCGGCTGGCCCAGGCCCTGCAGCGGGCCGCCGAGGAGTGGCAGCTCCAGAAGAAGGAGTTGCTGGAGCGCTGCGAGGCCGGTCTGCAGCAGGCGCTGGGGGAGAGGGAGGAGCGCTGGAGGGGCCAGCTGGCAGAGGGGCAGCAGGCACAGAGGAGGCAGGCCAGGGAGGGGCTCCTGGCGGAGCTGGACGCCAGCCTGGCGGAGCTCCGGAAACAGCCCCACGGGGGCACGGTGAAGCCGTGGGCGGGAGAGACCGGGGGCACCGTTGCTCAGATCATCGCCTCGTCCTACAGAGATCTCACGGCTAAAGCGTTGGGCCAGGCAAAGAAGGAGTGGGACAAGGTGAGCCTTTCGGTTCAGTGGCAGGAGTGGTGGCCGAGCGTGACCTCTGTTAATAATTATACCAGGAGGGGTGTCTGTCGCGTGCGTTCTAAAGGTCAGGGTGTTGTGACACCAGGACAGCCCTGTAGGAAAGGTTATTTCACCGGTGAAATATGATGGATACGGTTGCCTGTACTGGGTGTCAATGTCTATGTTTGTGTTTGAACAGATAAGTGAGGAGAAGCTGAGCTGCGCTCTGAGAGACGCACAGGAGCAGCACCAGAGAGAAATCAGTCAAATCCAGAGTATGCACTGCATTATCCCTTTGTACCGCTGTTCCACTACACAATCCATTCGTGGTTTTATTAAACATTTATATTTGAAAACACGATGCACGTAATGCAGCAGTTACTACAAAGCAAAGAAAGCGCTCCTGATCCACGAGAAAGCGTCCCGGTCGTCCCTGACCTTGCGGTTCGCGCCCCGCCCATGCAGGCTCTGCGTCGCTGCTGCCCCAGGAGGCCCGCTGCGGGGGGCGGTGCGCGGAGGCGCTGCGCAGGCTGCAGACCAAGAACCAGGAGCTGCAGAGGCACCTGGAGAAGGCCTGCAGGCAGCTGCAGCACACGGTGCGCGACAACAAGGCCACGGTGCAGCGCCTCAAAGGTGAGCCGCCTCCAGCCACGCTCTGGGGACGCAGAGGTCTGGTGAAGGGCAGCGCGGGGTCTAACGGGGGGAACGCTGTGGTTCAGCCTCCAGCCATGCTCTGGGGACGCAGAGGTCTGGTGAAGGGCAGCGCGGGGTCTAACAGGGGGGGCCGCTGTGGTTGTGTTGCAGAGGAGCAGGAGAGCAGCCTGCAGCACGCCCAGGAAGACCACCGACAGCAGCTGGAGGTCGTGACCCGGACGCTGAAGGACGCTTCAGGGTGCGTTACGGTCCCTCCGCTGTAAAGCTCTTTCTCTCGGTGCCTCTTCAAGATTGTCGTTGGCTCCCAGTCCAAAAGGTTGTGGGGTTTGATCCCCAAACATAGCTCACCTATACTCGCTCAGCAGTGACCTGCTAAAGGGTGACATGGTGATGGTAGTGTTAAGGAATTGCCCTACGAGGTCACCTTGAAGAGGGTGAATGTGTGTATGCGTGTTTCTCTGTGTCGTTCATTTGTCTGTGTCTTATGCATGTGTGTGTCGTGGAGGTGTCTGTGTGTCGTGGATGTGTCTGTGTGCCTGGATGTGCCCTCATCACATCTGTGTTCCCTCCCAGGGTCTGCGGCCGCCAGGCTGACCTCCAGCCGGGCCTGGACGAGATGAAGCAGCAGTACCTGTCGGCCGTGGACAAGATCCGAGGTGGGTGAGCCTGCTACCCCCCCCCCCCCCCCACACACGTAGCTTCATAGCAAGCGTCCCGGAGCGTCCTGACCCGAGCGCTGTGGCTCTGCAGGGGACATGCTGCGCTACCTGCAGGAGAGCATGGAGCGCGCTGCCCAGCTGATCAGGGCCGAGGTGCGGCGGGAGCGGCAGGACACGGCGCGCAGGATGCGGCGATACTACATGAGCTGTCTGCAGGAGCTGCTGCAGCACGGGGAGCAGACCTCAGGGTAGGCCCGCTGTGGGGGTGGGGGTGGGGGTGGGGCTGGGGGTTCGTGTTCCTCTTCAGGCCACCGTATTCAGGTTTCCCCTGATCTGAGGCACCGTGAATGAACACATGGCAACATATCCCTCAACACCAGGACAATATGTAAATAAAATGTTAACATGTAAGTCCAGGGGTTGGTAATGTATGTTAATATTAGAAAGATGGCGAAACATGAGGCGATCCATCACTGAAGCAATTCGGACTTCCTTCCCCTCTTGAGCTCTGATTGCTCCGCTGAATCCTCGTGGATCCTGAGGGACACCTGGTCCAGAGCGGTGCGCTGACCTCCAGGTATGGTGGTGTTTTCTCCCCAAGGGCTGAGCAGAAGATCATGAGTGCTGCAGGGAAGCTGCTGGCGATGGCCAAGGTGCTGGAGACCCCCGTGAAGAAGAAAGCCCCCCTCAAGGACCACGCCTTACCCGGTGAGTGCCGAACCCAACCACCCTGCTATCAACGACCGAGACGTACAGCAGGACTAACTGATCTGGAGTCAGCACAGGCAGGACCTGAGTCAATCCACTGGCCTACATCCAAGGATGATGCAGTCTGCGTTCAGTGGTGGATGTACACCTAAAATGGATTGATGTGGTTTAATGGATCGGTGTGTGTCTTCCATTACAGCCAGCGGCTCCAGTGGACCGCCTCCCTCCAGGAGAGCAGGAAGTTCCCCCTGGAGCTCCTCCCCAGGGTTACCGCTCCCTGGGCTGGGTCTAGAGGAGGGGGCCCGCGAGGGAGACCCTCCCCCCCGTGCCGACCCCCAAGGCAGCGTCCCGGCCAGGAACAAGAAGCCCGGGAAGGCCCCGGTGCAGAGCAGCCCCTCGCCGGGGAGGGGGAGGGAAGCAGGACCCCACGCCTCGCGGTCCCACACCGCATACCCGGGCTCCGCCTCCCCGCCGGGCTTCCTCCCGCCATCGCTGAGCAACGGTCTCCGGGACCTGTACCTCCAGGGAGCCGGCTCCCCAGGGGGCACCGGCGGGCCCGTGGGCCCGGAGCTCCGAGGCCAGCGCTCGGTCATCAGGGAGACCCCCGTCCGAGACGAGGGGGAGAGCGACTGGAGCTCGGAGGGGGGCCGGGTGGAGGCGGGGGGGCGGCTGGCCCGAGACGGACGCCAGGGGGAGGAGTTTGGACGGCTGGCCCCGGACGCGTCTGACCTCACTGTGTACAACGAGTTCGCCAAGAGGCCCCTGAGCGTGCCGTTGGCCAAGAGGACGTGCAGAGAGCCCACGCCCGGCTCGGAGGTGCCCGGGGGGGGGCAGCCCGGCAAGGCGGTGTTCTCGGCGCTGAGGCAGTGCCAGCAGGACAGTGGCTTCCACAGCCCCTTCTCACAGCACCAGTGATGGCACACCGGTCCACCAGACCCCTCCACCGTACAGGGCCTTATGCAGTGACACAGTTTACACACCCAGAGGGATGGCTTCCTGTGAGTGGCAGAGTTAGAGACTGAAAACTGATTTGGATATACGGTCGAAAACCTCAGTTGACGACCACAGCATGCCAGGCAATTATATTCATAAAGCAGCTACTCAACTTTACATGACTTTCAAAAATATTGATCTAAATCCTGAACCTCATGGTTTAATGTTTTAAAGCTGAAATGACATCTAGTAGCTAAATAAAGAGCATTCCTTTAGTGCTAAAGGCGTTATGCGGTATTGGATCTCTTGGCTGCCTTTCTGACCGGGCCAGAACATCAGGCTCTACTTGAAGGTTGCTGAAGCTGCTTGGTGAAACATGCAGGTGTACATCTGGACAGTTCTTGGTTAAAGCCTCACCACTCAGTGAGCGTTCCCCGGCCTCTATGGAGTCCACTTCACCAGTTTACCAAGATAAACAGCTGGATGGACTTGTGGTGCTGCTGTCATGGTCCAGTCCCAGCCTGTACAACAGGCTCATGTGTCTCCTGATCTGTACTGGCAGGCGTATGACTTTGCTCTGGTAGTGGCGTGCGTAGCTGGAGTATTCAAATACTCCTTCCTTGTTGCTTTAAGTACTCCAAGTCCCTTAGTGCTCGTGTGCCTCAGTTGTTCATTAATGTTTGTTTTTTAAGTCGTTTTGTGTTTATATTTGAATTTTTTAATTTAAACTTTATATTTTATATTAAGTTAAGAAGGTATGCTGTGCATATATTAAATAAATATTTTTTTTAACGAATCAATGGCTCTCGAAAGTTCCTTGAATTTTGCTTGTTCAGTTGCTCAGATCCAGTACAAAAATGTAAACACAACTATTATAATCGTCTGAGTCCGATAACATTAGATTCAACTTTATTGTCATTGTGCAGAGGACAAGAATAGAGACCGAAATGCAGTTGGCGTCTTAACAGTGCAAACAAGTAGTATGGTGCAGAGTATGTAATGAACACAACGTCTAACTGATCACTGTCTTGATTGTTTGTTTGTTTTGCCTTGATTTTGTTTTGTTTTTTCCACAATGTCTTGTTTTTAAATGATTTATGATGACTTTATGCTCTGTAAGGTGACCTTGGGTGCCTTGAAAGGCGCCTCTAAATTAAATGTATTATTATTAATGGATAATATAGCTTTTGCAGGGTATGTAATGGACAATATAGAAGGTGCCGACTATGTAATGGATAATATAGTTGATGCAGACTATGTAATGGATAATATAGAAGGTGCAGACTATGTAATTGATAATATAGAAGGTGCTGACTGTAATAGATAATATAAAGTGCAGTATAGTATGTAACAGCTAATATATAGGTGGTGCAGTATAGTATATACACGTAATAATATAGATAGTATAGTTTGTACATAATATAGTGCAGTGTGACTGAACAGTATAGACAGGTATATAAAGTATAAAGTAAAGTGTACAGTAAGGATATATACAGTACATTATAAGAGTGATATGTGGTGTATAGGTGATTACAGTATATAAGTAGTACTATAGGTGTAAATATAGTAAATAAGTAGTACCATGGGGGGGGTCAGTCACGGGGGGGAAATGTGTGTGTCAAACTGACAGTACAGAGTTCAGAGTGACGTCCGGGTGTGAGGAGCATAAGGTCCTCACCATAAAGTGAGTTGTTCCTTTGTGAAGCTTTCCTCAAACGCAGTATTACGAAGCTTCTCAAGCCCAGGTGAGACTGGAAGGCCCAGGAGGACACTCCAACATACTTGAGAGTATCAGCTCCTTTCATCAAGGAAGCAAGAAACACAGATGAGATTATTAACTATACTAACCCATTCACTGTGTTGTCCCTTGTCTTCTAATGACCCATGCTTAGCCTCTCCTGAGGTAAAGACTAATGTTCTGTTCTTCCTGGAGATAGTCCATACCATGACTTATGTTGCAGCCTATGAGTAAGTCCTGCAAGTCCTGACTAGCAACCTGTACTGCTAGGATTCCCCGGGGGGGAATCCTAGCAATTCCTTTACAGTTTGGAACACAAAGAGTGTGAAGCCCACCCTGATGAGAGGGGGACTGGTCCCAGCAGAGGTCCTAGAGCCCGGGCCATGAGTGGAGGGATGCAGATCACTAAAGGCCACTGCACATGATGTTTGTGTTGATCTTTTCCCCAGACCTTCATGAAGCATGCAGTGTTACTGGAAATGAATAAAATGGGTCACAGACACAGAGTCTGGGAAGAATGCATTCCAAGGCTAAATGATCAGAATAAAAGGAAACTAAGCTGAATCTTAAATTAGAAAAGCCCATGTCATCTTTTTTATAATCCTGTAGAAAGTTAACACGTTACATCGCATACTCTGACATGGATCAGAGTCATAAGCCATTAATATAATAATCCAAAATCACAGTTGCACCTGTAAGCTACTCTAACTTTCTACTGTAAGGCCATGGAGCCACACTTGCCGCACGAAGAATGAGAACCGGTTTTACATGAGCTACACCCCACACATGTTTACTTTCAAGACAGCATCCCAAGGAGCGTCCAGGAAACTGAAAGGGAGTCCAGCTACTCATGGCCCAGAAATCAATGTCCACAAACCACTGGAGTAGGAGCGGACCATGGAGCCCCGCCCCCCTACCCGGGATAAACAGGGTAACGACCGGGCTTTAAATTGGCTCAACCATAAGCGCAAATACGCATGGAATAAGAATAATGCCACATGTTGGATAGTTTGAGGTGTGATTTGATATTTATCTCTAAAGAACAACATTCCACTGTGATAAACAGTGAGCTTAAGACAAGGCAATCAACTTATGCACATTCTTCTGTAGTAGGAGGAGGGGGAGGAGGAGGAGCCGTCCACTCGGGTGAACTTTGTAACAAATTTCTCCGCAAACGCTTCTCATAATTTTTAACCCACCGACCAATGGCCCCGTAACCTGGCGTAGCCTACAAGATGTACATTTGGTGCAGCCTCTTGGCTGGCTTGGCTCTCTTGCCAATCTTATTAAAATCCTTGTTTCCATACTTGAGAGACGACTGTTGTTACATGTGGAGAAGCTTAAAGCTGGGCGCACGGCTGACCCTCTACAAGAGACTCAAACCCTTCTACAGCATTCTAGACCGCTTCTTGGAAACAGCGAAGAAGCATCCTACCAAGACCTTCCTGCACTTTGAAGGCAATGCGTACTCCTACTCGGAGGTGGACCGCCGGAGTAACCAGGTGGCCCGTGCCCTGCAGAACCACGCAGGCCTGCAGGCGGGCGCCGCGGTGGCGCTGCTCCTGGGGAACGAGCCCGGGTTCGTGGTGACCTGGTTGGGCCTGGCCAAACTGGGTTGCTCGGCCGCGCTGCTGAACACCAACATCAGGGCCAAGGCGCTCCTGCACTGCTTCTCGTGCTGCGGCGCCAAGGTGCTCATCGCCTCGGCAGGTAGGCTGCTGTCCCCACCACATTGTATACAGGCCTACTCCGTTTTTAATGTTTTTTTAATTGATTTTTGTTCATGTTTTTTAGTGTAGATAATACTTTCCTTATTTGTATGAAAAGGAAAGTATAGACCTAGATCTTCTGTCGTTTTCGTTTGAACAACATCGTTTGCTGCCTGTTGCGCAGCGTGTCCGCAGTGAAGGCAGCTCTTCATAGGGATTACAGCCTATATATCCTATAGGCTGTCTATATAGCCCTATACTATAGCCTATGGGGCAGCGTGGTTTTCATAGGGATTACAGCCTATAGGGCGACGTGCACTTCCATAGGGATTACTTACAGCCTATAGTGGTGTAGTGGTCCCTGGAGAAGTGGGTATAGCCTACTCTATTCATACCGCTCATATTTCACCTTAGATTAAAAAAACGCATATCATTCTCTTCCACATCAATCATCTCGTTATATATATATAATATCAATATATATGTAAATATCATATGATGATTGAACATCATCATTCAAATTATTCAACAATCGAATCAGTAAAGGCAGCGAGTATTAGCCAATAAGAGGCAGAGTAGCGTGGGTCATGGCGCTTTTGGCCGTGATATTATATATACAATTATATTATATTATATTATAATATATTATATACTATTATATATAGAGCTCCGGGAGTCGCAAACGGCAACATTCACTTTCTCCTCCATGCTGCACTTCACCCCGGACTGCACTGCACTGAGTTTGACGGTTGAACGCTGATTGGCTGTTACTTTACATATGTCACTCAGTGGCCACGCTGTTGAACGCTGATTGGCTGTCATCACGCGAAATTCGCGTCAAAGTTGAAATATTTCAACTCGAGCCAAATCCTCGTGAACGCGCTCGCCTGTGCACGGCGAAAGTGTGGCGCGACAAATCAAAACTGGTCGCCGGTTTTCTCGCGCGAAAAATTCGCCCGATACACGTCTCTACGTTCACTTGTATGGGATCTTGTATGGAGGTAGATTTGTGTCTTTATTATGCAATCAAAAATAATAGGTTTGAGAGCAAAACTTTCCACACTGCAATCAAAAAATAGGTTTGAGAGCAAAACTTTCCACACTGCAATCAAAAAATAGATTTGAGAGCAAAACTATCGACGCTGCAATCAAAAAATGTTTTATTGCAAGATAAATTAATGTGATAAAAAAAATATTAATGGGAATCCAAAAGTTTTGTTTGCAAACCCAAAAGTTTTGTTTGCAAATCCAAAAGTTTTGTTTGCGAATCAAAAAGCTTTGTTTGCGAATCCTAAAGTTTTGCTTGCGAATCCAAAAGCTTTGCTTGCTGTTGAGCTGAATCTCGTGGGCGGGACCTACACCGAAAGATGTAAGACACGTCTCTATTGGCCAGTCTCGATCGGAGTGACAGCTTGGCAACATCCACAGTTAGTAACGAGAGAGGGAGTTCTATTTCATGTAGGCTTCGCCTTATGGGCTTGTCCCGTATGCGCGCTTGCGCGCCCTGAAAATTCCGTAGGCCTCCCTGTCAGCCGACAAGGAGACCATGGCAGAGGAGAGCAGGGCGATGTTGTTGACCGCCGCCGCGGATTGAGAGGCACAAACGAACACCCTGTCCGTCAGGCCGAAAATCTGCTTCTGGAGGCGGTCGGGGGGCAGCGGCTTTTCAGATGTTGCCAAGCTGTCACTCCGATCGAGACTGGCCAATAGAGACGTGTCTTACATCTTTCGGCGTAGGTCCCGCCCACGAGATTCAGCTCAACAGCAAGCAAAGCTTTTGGATTCGCAAGCAAAACTTTAGGATTCGCAAACAAAGCTTTTTGATTCGCAAACAAAACTTTTGGATTCGCAAACAAAACTTTTGGATTTGCAAACAAAACTTTTGGGTTTGCAAACAAAACTTTTGGATTCCCATTAATATTATTTTTATCACATTAATTTATCTTGCAATAAAACATTTTTTGATTGCAGTGTCGATAGTTTTGCTCTCCAATCAATTTTTTGATTGCAGTGTGGAAAGTTTTGCTCTCAAACCTATTATTTTTGATTGCATAATAAAGACACAAATCTACCTCCATAATCTTGTCGCCCCGTCGCGTTTGGTGTGAACGCAAAAAAGTGGGCAATTTGGCTTGCAGATACTACTGAATGGTGCGCATCTGGGGGGATTTAGAAGTGGGTATACACAATGATGACTGAAAATTAAGTGGGTATACGCTGTATACCCGCGTATACCCTGGACTACACCAGTGCCTATAGGGCACCGTGATGCCGACACGCACTTGCACACTGTCATTTCTTTTTTTTTTTTTTTCATAATTGAATTTTTACTTATCTCTATTTACTCTATCTTGTTTTGTTGCTGTTATATGGCTGTTGAGGAAACAAGCCTGTACAATAAGACCCTGATGTGATTCTGATGTTCAGAGGTAAAGGATGCGGTAGAGGAAGTGCTGCCGGCGCTCATCGAGAAGGGCATCAGCGTGTACTTGCTGGCGGACACCTGCAGCACCGAGGGCATCGTGCCCCTGGCCCAAAAGATCTCTCAGGCCTCGGAGCAGCCGCTGTCCCCGGACCACCGGGCCAACGTCACCGTCAAGAGCACCGCGCTCTACATCTACACCTCAGGCACTACAGGTAGAGTTGGCTCGGTCGTGAACGAATCAGTTCGAATGAACAAATTTTTAAGACGAACAAACCGAACTGGTTCCTCTCTATCGTTCGTCTCGTTCGTCTCGTAGACTCGACTCCTCCCAGACCCACTAGTCGCTGACTCGCTGACAGTTCATTCATTTTTCACAACCTACCAGCTCTCATTGTGAACGCTAGTCACCGCGCCATTCGTTTCAATGGGAATCGCGACGTTATATTTTCAACATAAAGTGTACATATTTATCATTTGAAATTCGTCCCAGCCTTTATACCACATTTACTCTAGGGTATATAGCATATAACCGCATTGTCTGATTACAGTTTAATTCATTTTTTAATTCATTGCATCACAGAGAGGCCGTTTCACATGTTAACAATTAGACGAGTGTTACAGTGTGTGAAACCGAAACTGGGCGACTGGTTCACCTCAATAGATTTGAAGGACGCATACTTCCACGTCACAGTGTCCCCCAAACACAGGAAATTCCTGCGTTTCTCATTCCAAGGGTCACACTACCAGTACAACCGTCCCCCGTTCGGCTATTCTCTAGCCCCACGAACGTTTTCCACGTGTGTGGAGACAGCTCTCCAGCCGCTGCACACAACAGGAATGAGAGTACTGTTCTACTTGGATGATCTGCTTTTGCTGGCTCGCTCCAAGGAGGAAGCAGCTATTCAGACAAAAAAGCTGGTAATTCACCTGTGAAATTTAGGCTTCGCCATAAATTGGAAGAAAAGCTCCCCCCTACCCTCACAGAGTTTGTTGTATTTGGGGGTAGGGCTGGATTCAGCTGTAATGAGAGCACGGCTCTCACAGCAGAGGATGGAGACACTGTGGTCTCTCCTCCGCCGCTGTTCCCCGGGCAGCGTCGTGACAGCCCTCTCTGTCATGAGGCTGCTGGGCATGATGTCAGCCGCTCACGCGGTGGTGCCGCTGGGGCTACTCGCCATTCGTTTCAATGGGAATCGCGACGGTCCATACTTTCAACATTTACATATTTGTAATTTGAAATTAGTCCCAGCCTTTATACCACAGATACTCAAGGGTCTATAGCATATAGCCGCGTTGTCTGATTACAGTTTAATTCATTTTTCACAATTGACCAGCTCTCGTTTTGGGCAGTGTTAATTTTTGCTGCTAGATTTAGTCTTGGGCTGCACAGGGTTCTGTTTATGAGAGCCTAAAACACCCGGGACCCCCGCCATCATTGCTAAATCAAGTCTATTATCTTGCTGATATGTTAAACATCCAATAATCAACTACACCCCCATCCCACTGTGTTTGGTTAAAGTTGTAATGTTGACGTTTGAGAATGAGAACGAGGGTCTGAGAACCGTGCATTCCATGATTCGATTCACCGCTACCGGAAACTCGACTGAACGAACAAACGAACGAGGGGCTGAGTCTGACTGACTCAGAGAACCGTGCATGATTCGATTCACCGCTACCGGAAACTTGACTGAACGAACGAACGAACAATTCGCGAACGACTCCTCTTGGCGAAATGAATCACGGAAACAAATCACTAAATCCAACCTACTACAGGTAGGATCAGCACCACCTACACCACCTACTGGTAGAGTCTACACCACCTAGCACAGGGGTCGGCAACCTTTTCTTTGTAAAGCGACATATTTGGTTGGAAATGGGGTGTAGATAGCTGTATGGAGCCTCATATTTGTTGTAATAACAACAACTTTATCATTAAATAGCATGTATAGGCATGTAAAACAATTGGATTTATGCAATGCATGTATCCAATTGCAACAAAACAAACATTTGAGTGGATATTACGTCTAACAAGAAATGCAGGTTTTTAAGTTGAAAGGGGAATCATAGAAAAGATCAGCCCAGCCCTGCTTTTAAAAAACAACACTGGTAAACATTTCAAACAATTGAATTGTGGCTGTCCAGTTCAGTGCTAAGAAGTCTTGTCACATTGATTCCCAGCAACACGTGGGGCCTGCATAAACAAAAAAACATGTTAACATGTTAAAAAAGGTTAACAACTTGCTATAATGAATGACATAATCAAACACCCCCTACCTTTCTCATCCAGTTTCATGGGATTTTGTTTCTGAATTTCATTGTAGAGCTTCTGAATATCAGGGCTGTATGATGTTGTCTTCAGCTTATATATGTTTTGCCTTGTTTGGATCCATAGCTAGGCGTTTTTAGAAAGCTACCCGCTCAGAAAATAGGCGCAGGATAGTCTCGCGATGCACATTTCATGCAGAAAACCATTTTTAATGCCTTATACAAGCAATGTATTTTCAAAAAGTGATAATGTATGGTTGACTTTTGGCCTACAACTATCATTGGAAAATTAATCCCATAAATGTTAATTTGAAGTTATAAAATAAAATATTTTTTTCTTTTTTTTGGCCATAGAAAAACAAAAAAGTTGTCTAAAGTACAATCCAAAAAATGCGTAGACAAGTATTAAAAAAGTAAGGGCGGCGCCAAAGGGCCACGGTTAGCCGACCCCTGACCTAGCACAAGTAGGTTCTACACCACCTAGCACAGGTAGGGTCTACACCACCTAGCACAGGTAGAGTCCACACCAACTAGCACAGGTAGAGTCTACACCACCTAGCACAGGTAGGGTCTACACCACCTAGCACAAGTAGGGTCTACACCACCTAGCACAGGTAGGGTCTACACCACCTAGCACAGGTAGAGTCCACACCACCTAGCACAGGTAGAGTCTACACCACCTAGCACAGGTAGGGTCCACACCACCTAGCACAGGTAGAGTCCACACCACCTAGCACAGGTAGAGTCCACACCACCTAGCACAGGTAGAGTCCACACCACGACAGGTAGAGTCTACACCACCTAGCACACACACCTCCGATAGGAAGTATGCATTACATACTAATTTAGACCCTAAAAGATTGAAAATAAATATATTTTGAAGAAAATCACATTAAATGACATAGGGATCTTCAATCAGCAATCTATACTGAGTCGCTTGGCCTGCCAGCTGCAGTTAGCAGCTTCGTTCGTCAACAGAGAGAAACCATTAACAGATCTCCTCATTCTGTGGGCACCGCAGGGATCTTTATTCCTGAGAAGTAAATCTGGTTTATCGTCCTGTAATCTAAGATGTTAGATAGGAAGGATTCTCTGCAGGACAGAGGATGCAGCTCCCTCTTCTATGTGGGGGACCCCATCCTGCAGGGTCTGCAGGATGGGGCCCCACAGTGACCCTGTGGATGTATCTTTGGGGGGACAGGTCTACCTAAGGCAGCCATCGTGACCCAGGAGAGGGTCTGGGCGGCGTCCTTCATCATGGCGGTGTCCGGGATCAGCTCTGATGATGTCATGTATATCAACCTCCCGCTCTACCACAGCGCTGGCTTCTTGATCGGGGTGTGTGGCTCCATTGAGAGGGGTAACACATATTTTATAAATATATTAATAATTATAGGTTGATGACTAGTACTACTCACACTACTACTACTACTATTACCACAACTATTACCTCTGCTTCTATTGCTACTACTACTATTACCACAAATACTTCTAATAATACTAGTACTGCTATTATTACTTAACACTACTACTACTACTACCAATAATATTACTACTCACACTGATGTTACTACTACTACTACTACTTCTTGTACTACTACTATTACCACAATTACTTCTTATAATGCTAGTACTACTATTACTTATACTACTACTGTTACTACTACCACTCCCAATAGTATTCATTCATAAATCTGTAACACAATACAAACACTGTAGAAGCTTGAACAAATTAAGTGTGAAAGGATGCAGATGGTTTCACACTTGGATGGCTCCATCTATATTTGTGTGTGTGTGTGTGTGTGTGAACATCAGGTGAAGGCCATACCTGTGACCTACGTAGAATAACCCAGATCTGTGACTGCAGGTATGACCTTTGTTCTGAGGAGGAAGTTCTCTGCCTCTCAGTTCTGGGAGGACTGCAGGAGGCACGACGTGACAGTGATGCAGTACATCGGGGAAACAATGCGGTACCTCTGCAACACGGCCAGGGTGAGCAGCAGCAGAGCACCGCGGGACAACGTAGCGGCAAGGGAGTGTTCAGAGGAGCCCACGTCCCGCCATAGGAGGAGCGCTCCTAGGGTCCCCTTGTTAAGACGAGCATTCAGAGGAGCTCTCGTTAAGAGGAGCTCTCGTTAAGAGGAGCTCTCGTTAAGAGGAGCCCTCGTTAAGAGGAGCCCTCGTTAAGAGGAGCCCTCGTTAAGACAAGCATTCAGCGAGCCCTTGTTCAGAGAGCCATCATTAAGACGAGCCCTTGTTGAGAGCTCTCGTTAAAACGAGGCCTCGTTCAGACAAGCCCTCATTAAGATGAGCCCTTGGTCAGCGAGCCCTCATTCGTTAAGCCCTCGTTAAGACCAGCCCTCGTTAAGACGAGGCCTCATTAAGACGAGCCCTAGTTGAGTGCCCTCGGTGAGAGCCCTCGTTCGGCGAGCCCTCATTAAGACGAGGCCTTGTTCAGCGAGCCCTTGTTAAGGCGAGCCCTCATTAAGACTTAGCAAGCCCTTTTTCAGAGCCCTCGTCAAGACAAGCACTTGTTCAGCGAGCCCTCGTCAAGACAAGCCTTTCTTAAGACAAGCCCTCATTAAGACTTAGCGAGCCCTCGTACAGAGCCCTCGTTAAGACGAGCCGTCGTTCAGAGCCCTAGTTCAGACCAGTCCTCATTCAGCAAGCCCTCACTTAGAACCCTTGCTGCTTCAGGTCCACCCTGGGGGGAATCATGAAACACAAGGCCCTGTACAGGATGTGGTGCAACGTGTGATGGTTCCAGAATATGTTTGGAGTGTTCTGGTTGCTATATGGATGGACACTGCTACTAGTTCCTTATTATATTGTCTGTGTTGGTCCTTTTCAGCAAGGGAATGAAAAAGACCACAGAGTCAAGTTTGCCATCGGGAACGGCATCCGCACCGACGTCTGGACCGAGTTCCTAAAGCGCTTCGGAGATATCAAAGTCAGGGAGCTGTACGGGGCCACGGAGGGCAACATCGGCTTCATCAACTACACCTCAAAGATCGGCGTGGTGGGCCGGGTGAACCTCCTCCACCGGGTAGGTGGAGCAGCCCTGAGCCCCTCTCCGTCATGATAAAGTACAGCCGCTCCCCAGTCCAATGCCGCCCCCACACCGTCCCTGACTTTGGCTTTAAATCCACAATGACTTTCCTATTCCCCAGAGATTCTTCCCGTACCTTTTAATCAAGTTTGACATCGAGAAAGAGGAGGCGGTGAGGAACGCAGAGGGCCTGTGCATCCCGGCGGCCAAGGGTGAGCGGACTGAGTGAAAGTGACGGATAATTCTCCAAAATGCATTGAGGCCAAAAATAAAATCAGCCCTTATGAT
This sequence comes from Gadus chalcogrammus, assembly GCF_026213295.1. Taxonomy (NCBI): domain Eukaryota; kingdom Metazoa; phylum Chordata; class Actinopteri; order Gadiformes; family Gadidae; genus Gadus; species Gadus chalcogrammus. The sequence goes on from NC_079420.1 coordinate 23,240,741, forward strand.
TTAGTTAATACTGCAGCCCAAGCTTACAGAGCATTTAAAATATGTCAAGCTGTATTTTTTCCATTTGAGTGAATAATGTCATTACTCCTCAGGTGAGACCGGACTCTTAGTGGGAGCCATTACTAAAATCTCTCCGTTCAATGGCTATGCTGGGAACCAGCAGCAGACGGATAAGAAACGTCTGAGCAACGTGCTGAAGCAGGGGGACCTGTACTTTAACAGCGGGGACCTGCTCCGCATCGACCACCAGGGCTTTGTGTACTTCCAGGACCGGGTGGGGGACACCTTCAGGTAGGTCTGCCTCCCTCGCTTACAGCTCAGATTTTATATAGGTTAGGAAACATTTTGGTTACACTTCACAATGAGGGTACATTAATTAACCAATGATTAACATGAGTTAATGCAGTAAGGTAGTACCTTCCTTGGGGTCAGGATATAAGTTGAATAGGTTTAAGTTGATACCTTACTCAGATGGAAACCATTACGTTAGTTACCGTTGAACACCATTACTAAGTGATACTTAAATCAGTTGTTAAAGAGGAAATCTAAAAGATTTCTGTCTTGTTCTCTTTGGGTGACCCCTTGATTACTTACAAACAGTGTTTGACTTTTGTTTACCAAACTCATAATACTGCAAATGCAAGGGCAATCCCCAATAGGTCTTAGGCTTTTTAAATGCTAATCAAGGGTTAGGTAATGCATATTTCTGCATTTACTAACGTGAATCCATGGTTCATGATTGTACTCTTATTGTACAGCGTTGCTGATGTTTTAGATATGTTCCTTCTCTGTAGGTGGAAAGGGGAGAACGTAGCCACGGCGGAGGTAGGAGACATACTGACCACGTCTCACTGCATCTATGAGGCCAACGCTTACGGGGTGAAAGTGGAAGGTGCTGCATTAGTAGTCACTGTATAGCATTATCATTGAGAAAAGATAACTTAAAGTTGGTCCAGTCCTCATGTTTCCATCCGCTGCTCTCCAGGCCACGAGGGGAGAATCGGGATGGCAGCCGTCACTCTGAAGGAAGGGGAGGAGTTTGATTGTTCGGACGTTTACAAGCAAGTCGTAAACTACCTCCCCTCGTATGCTAGGCCCTGCTTCATCAGGGTGCAGGTGAGGCTGGTGGGATGTTGCACCCGGTTTATACAAAACTGATATTCATCTAGAAATCTGATCCAATATCAGGCTTGAGGTACATAATGGACCTGGACGATAACGGCTCCATAAAGTAAAACATGCTAAATGTATCCTTTGCTTTGCGTTGTTAGCGCTCTCTGGAACTGACTGGTACTTTCAAGATGAAGAAGGTGAAGCTGGTGGAGGAGGGCTTCGACCCCTCCCTCATCTCCGACCCCATGTACTTCCTGGACCCCCAGAGAAAGACTTACGTTCCGCTCACCGAGAACATCTACGCGTCTATATCTGCCGGGGCGGTGAAACTCTGAGACCGGCACTGGAAGTGAAATCTGATAATGTGATTCTTAAGGAAAGGTTTTGTCATGTTTTTTGTGCAAGCAAGCTTAACCGCCTGTTTACAGAAGTGTCGTACCGGCTCAAAGTAGTACTCATAACTCAGATAATAATAATGCAGGGATAGATTTTTAAGATCCATTTTAAGATCTTTTTAATTGAACAAAACTCTAGTTTGTAATTGTTGTATGAACATAGGCCATCATTGTCAGATATTGAGGCACTTTTGAATAATGTATTGTCAATCATTAAATTGTGATTAATAAAAGGAAATGTTTTCTCAATGTCAGGACAGATTATCTTCCATTAAATCAAGGAATGTGATATAATGACCAAATTTTTTTGTCATTTGACAAAGTGACAAGAATTTCTTGTTGGTTTATCCTATGCCGTTTTCAAACCCAATTGAGTTTTAAATAATATGTGAACCATTTGCTAAATGGACTTTGCAGCAGATTCTAATTCTAGTCTGTCCTTTCGTCCGAACATTTCTTGCCCATGTGTTTGGAGATGTATACAGTGTGGTTGAGTATTGACTTAACCTTTGCACAGTCATCCACATTGCTCCTAGTTGGCAAAGTCCCACAGAACTCCAAAGACCTTAACCCTGCCAAACATTGCATTTTGTCATTCGCTGTGATCAGAAATCAAACAACCCATTAGAAAGTTCTTTAAAAATGAATTTATTTATTAATACAGTGATATACTTAGAAATGTGTTGCAAAGGAAACAAATAAATAAAAAGAATGTCAGCCACACAGGAAAATAAACTAGTGTTGGAGTTGAAGCAGTGTTGTCATATCAAAAGAAAATCGTACTGATGTGCCATAATAAATTGTCTATTAGTACAAAAATACATTTCAGGGCACACAATACAGCATCCAGTATCACAAATAAAGGAAGGGGGAACTCGTCAAAGCAGACCCTTCAAGTACATATCTTTTAAAATGATTTAAATCAAGCACTTTTCTTCTATTTTGTAAATAAGAATAAAAAGATTTTGTTTTGGACTGTTAAAAATGCCTAGGTGGTGTGTGTGTAGTGAGTCTGTAGAAAAGTGGGTTCTTACTGCTTGTGTCAGTTCCAAGGCTCAGGGCTGTCCCGGATACAAACATAACCAATGTTGCTGCGCTCTTTTTTTAGGAAACCTTTTCTTCTTTTATACAAAATAACAAAGATGTACAAAAAGTTCATTTACAGAGAACCAAGGCCATATGCTAGCTATATTTACAGCCATAATTTAAACATTATCTAGACTTAGTCGTTTGTTTTTTGTGTAGTTCCTCAGACTTCATATGCATAGCAGTAAAATAAAGCATACCTTTTTCGTCAGCCTCAATTATTCTTGTGTGCTAAATCAGAGTTTACTGATATGAGGAGATGTAGAGAGGCGCCATCGACCCTGGGGGGCCGACCGCGCTAACTGAAGCACTGAAAGGGTTTTTAAACTCTCACTGAAAAAGTTAATATGCAGATAAGGCATCACTGCTTGCAGTGTACGATGGGTTCTTCATGTGTTGGAACTTAGTAGCAGGCTTCTGGACCTGAGTCATAGCACATGCATAGATCTCTAGACAGCAGGAGTTTGTCAAATCAAGTCAGTATATTAATCTACGGTAAAACATTGCTACAAAAAAGATCTGTTCTAAACATTGGAGAGGACCCATTTGCAAACAAATGGGCTTCTGATGCTAATACTTAAACCTCCATTCTTCATATAGTATATTGATATATATATATATATATATTTATATATTTATTTCTTCTTTTTTTTCATGATGCCTAGCCTTCCTTCATAACCGCTGCGTCGGGCTCAGCGTGTTTCCAAGTCCTTAAGAGATTCTTCGAGAGCCAGTTGCGTGGCCACAGCCCTCCCAAGAACAGCGTTCTTGGACATAGCAGAGGTTCCTGTTTGTGAGTGCTATACAGTATGCTAAATCTCCCCCCCCCCCCCGCCCCACTGTAATATTATTAAACTCTCTAGTTTCCTTTTTCTTGCTCTGCTCCTCACCTTTAGAAAAAATTAGACAAAAAATGTCAATCTGAAGATTATTCAGTCTGCGGCACTGGTCATGCATTCCAACAACAGTTCCGTTTTTTTCATATAATTCGTTTTTTTTGTGTTAAATCCTTAAAGATATACTTTTTTTTGCAAGCCTTCAAAGCACCAAAAACATAAAAATAAATGAAACCAAAGGAACAGGGGGGGGTTACAGCCACGGAGGGCCGGGGGGGCGCCCGGTCTAACGGGGGGTCTGGACTCGTTCCAGGGTGGACTTGTGATGGTTCTCTGGTCGTTTGCGAGGGGAGGGACACAGTAAACAGTGCGAGTGTTGTTTCCAGTTCCATACTTCCTCGGGCGGTGTGGCTCAGCCCCGGAGGCCATGGAGGGAGCACAGCAGAGGAGCGGCGCGGGGGGGGCCTCCCCCTGCCCTCCACGCACACCAACAGACCAGCTGTCACACCTCAGAAGTGGTCGATGAGCACAGAGACACAGTTTGCGCCCACCAGGTAGTTGGGGTCCCCAGGGAGGGATTTGTTCTGCCAGGTCTTGGGGTCACCTGCAGTCCGAAGAGATGAACACAACCAAAGTGACAATGGTTAGTAAACAGGGAGGAGTGGGGAGTACTTATTAGTAGTAAATAATAAGTACAGGCAGGGCTCCAAAGTAAAAGCATGGATGCATGGCCGGTTGTGTTGGAAACAGGAAAGAGAGGGGAAGCGCGTAACAGTAAAAAGAAGAAGCCCCCCTTAGCCCCAATGAAGTGGACCAAAGCCACAACAATAGAGTGTTTGTCTATAGAATATTGTTTATACGCTGACCTTCGCTGCTAGACCACTTCCTGCTGTCCTCTGGACAGACAGGTCTCGTCCACACTCCAGCATGTGGTCATACTGGGAGTGTGGGCGATGAGGAGAATCATTAGTATTCTTTATTCATTATTATTCTTTATTAACCACAACCGTCCATCCAGCCCTGAACACATAGTAGCCCACCGGCTCTTGTTCATACCAACCAATGAGCAAAATAAAAAGGATCCGCACACCGAAGTCTACCGGGCCCCCTAAACCCAGGACAGGAGTCGCCCTCACAACCCGGATGAGATGACAGGTCAGCATGGACAGTGCTTTGCTCATTGGGCCGGTTTCAAAACAAGGCTCTGCTGCGCAGACCAAACCTTTCCACCTTCAAGCGCATGCTATGGTTGGGGGTGGTTTCAGTTTCAGACAGACAGACAGACAGACAGACACATTCAGACAGACAGACAAGACACGCTCCTCCTGACCCTCATACTAGCATTTGAAAGCATAGCGTTCAAATGAAAAACAAAACGGTAAGAGCCCAACAGGGCGAAGGGAGAGAGAGAGGACAGCGTACCCGACGAGGAGTCAGAGGATTTTAGAGCAAAAGACCAACCATCTGGGGTCATAGACGCACAGTGAGGCAGGCGCAGCTCCACCGGCTTCAGGAACTTCAGTCCATGAGGGCCACACATCACCAGGGGGCTCAGCAACGTCTCCCCTGTGGCGCAACATACACACACACCTGGTTACACCTGGATACAGTGTCACTTCAACACACACACACCTGGTTACCGCTGGACACAGTGTCACTTTATTACACACACACACACACACACACACACACACACACACACACACACACACACACACACACACACACACACACACACACACACACACACACACACACACACACACACACACACACACACACACACACACACACACACACACACACCTGGTTACACCTGGATACAGTGTCACTTCAACACACACCTGGTTACACCTGGATACAGTGTCACTTCAACACACACACACACACACACACACACACACACACACACACACACACACACACACACACACACACACACACACACACACACACACACACACACACACACACACACACACACACACCTGGATACAGTGTCGCTTCACCACGCACACACACACACACCTTGTTAACAGTGTCACTTCAATACACACACACACCTGGTAACACATGGATACAGTGTCATTCAACACACACACCTGGTAACACATGAATACACCTGGATACAGTATAACTTCAACAGCACACAACCTGGTTACTCCTGGTTAGGGTGTTGGTCACACACACACACACACACACACACACACACACACACACACACACACACACACACACACACACACACACACACACACACACACACACACACACACACACACACACACACACACACACACACACACACACACACACACACAGCTCGCTAATTCTGCTCCTCAACCATTATTTCAGAAAAAATGAATCTTGTAAATAGTATATCTACAACATTATGCATATTATATACAAACACTTGCAGATAGTATGTACAAATAGTATATCAACACTTGTAAAGAGCATAGATATACACACTAGTAAATAGTATATAAACACTTGTAAATAGTATATAAACACTTGTAAATAGTATATAAAAACACTAGTAGATAGTATACAAACACACTAGTAAATAGTATACATTAACACTAGTAAATAGTATAAACACTTGTAAATAGCATATAAACACACTAGTAAATAGTATAGAAACACACTAGTAAATAGTATATGAACACTTGCACATGATCAAGTGGTTCTACATACCTTTCTCCTTGTCCAGCGGCGGCAGGATGCTGTTGTCGCGGCACACCTTGAAGTAGATCTCCTGCTCCACGCTGTCGGGGATGGCGCCCTGGGGGATGATGATGCTGACGCCCGTCTCGATGGAGCTCAGCACGCCACCGTTGCAGTTGAAGATGCCGCGGGCCGTGGCGACCACCGTGTGGCCTTCGTCCTCGTCCTCGTCCTCCAGGGCGCTGGGGCTGGGCGGAGACGCACCAGAACACACCAATCACACCACAGCTTGTTAGTCCACAGCCAATAGGAAGGCGCCTATAGCCCTGTGAGCTTGTTAGCCCCCGACCAATAGGAAGGCTCTGATAAACCTTTTATTGAGTTAGCCCACAACCAATAGGAAGGCATTCATTTTGCCACCAGTTGTTTTCTAACTGCCCTTACACGTTGTCCCAAGTAGAGCTCAGCCTCATGCTAAGCTCTCCCCGTGTTTGGTTTCCTCTCTGGCTCTGATGGTGAGCGAGATGGTCCCAGGTCAGCTAGCCCCTGCCCCCCCTTCGCCAGCTCCTCACCTGACGGGGATGGCTTTGGGCGCGGCGCTGACGTTGTTGTGCTGGTACTTTGGCCGGTTGTCCATGGTGCGTGTGAAGGTGTCCAGGCCACTGTCGTGGTCCAAGGGCTGGGGGGAGAGCTGCGGCTTGCTGCCGTTGTTGTTGCTGCTGCCGCTGAGCCCCAGGGGGGGGGGCTTGGCCGTGTCGTTGGGCAGCAGGTTGTGGTTGAACTTTGGGCTGTCGAACTTGCGCTCGAAGGGCCGGGCGGAGCTGGTGTAGGGCTTGGGGACGTAGCGGTTGTAGCTGGCGGGGGTGGGGGCGCCCAGGGCCTTGGGGGGGGCCTCGGTGCCGTTGACGGGGGACTTGTCCGCGAGGCCGCCCCCGCGGGGGGGCAAGTAGCCCCCCTGGGCCAGGTCGTCCCGGCCGGCTGGACGCAGGGCCACCGCCTCGGGCTTGGGGGGGCTCAGCACGTCGGGGATGGAGTTCACTGTGGGAGTAAACACACACTGAACTCACCCTCCATCACTCACACACTGAACTCATCCTCCATCACACACACACTGAACTCACCCTCCATCACACACACACTGAACTCACCCTCCATCACACACACACTGAACTCACCCTCCATCACACACACACTGAACTCACCCTCCATCACACACACACTGAACTCAACCTCCATCACACATACACTGAACTCAACCAGCATCAAATGAACATGGCAATGACCATGGTCTCTGGATATACAGTACATTAGAGGATTATTCTGATGTTCATGCCTGCCTTCAGGCATTGACTTATGATTACAAATAAGCTTCAGGTGAAAGTCTCGCAAACTTACCCTCGTTGGGGCCAAGTTTGGGCAGAGAGTTTGGGGGGATGGCGGGGGTCTGCGGGGGTCCGTACTGGGAGGTGGGGCTCATCACGTGCATGGGGTCGTACCTCTTCTCCACCGGACTCACCTTCTCCATGGACTCCACCCTGCACAGTGAAACACAAGAAGGGCGTGACTTCTACAGACCGGTCCAACCTGCTCCTCTACAGGGCCCATGGGCGGGCAGGGCCGAGGTAAGAGGAGACAGACCTGTTGTAGTGGTAGGACAGCTGGCCTGGTTTGGGCATGTCGTGGAAGCGGTTGATGGCGGGCCCGGGCTGGCTCATGGCCTTGCTGTCAAAGCTCCGCCGGTCGAAGTAGGACAGCTGCTTCCTGTAGTACTCCTCGTCCTCGTCAGGGTCGAAGTGGTTGGGGCGGCCCTCGTCCTTAGGGTGGGGCTTCTGGGGCTCAGGGGCCCTGGGGCAGGGGTCAGGGGAACAGGGAGAGGAGAAGGAGGGCAGAGACACACAGCTCTGTTGAGAAAACTCTAAACTAAATATTGAAATAGATATTTATATAAATATATACTTTTTTTCAACCAGGCTCCTGGCCACCAGAGGGAGCTGCCACATTATCAAAAGCTCTGTGGGGCGTCTTTACAGTTTCATTAGGCTCCTCCTCCCCTACCTGTAGCATGGCCGCTCCTGCTCCAGGTTGCTCAGGGAGTTGGCCTTGAGCACGGGGCCGGGCGCCATCACCGGCCTGGGGACGTCTGCGGGCTGGAGGGGGGACAACGCAGAACAACAAGCTCACCGTCAGCCCCTGCCACCGCAGGTCACTCTACCATGCACGTGTGCAGTGATCACTATGACACGCCGGGCTGTGGGGTACGTACCCTGGGGGCCGAGGGGTCCCCTCCGTCCTTGGCCCGGTCCACAGACACCGAGCGCTTGTTCTCGAACATCTTGACCCTGTTGAGCACCGACTGGGGCTTCATGGCCGGGTCGTCCTCCTGCTCGTCCCGGGGCAGCGGGCCCTTGCCGCCCGGCTCCCCAGGGGACTGGCCGCCACCGTCCCCCTTCAGGGGCCCCTCGCAGTTCAGCCCCGCCTCGTGCCCCGACTTGTACAGCCGGTTGGGGGGCCCGGGGTTGTAGGCGGGCCGGGGGGCCGCGTCCCCGTAGTACTGCTTGGGGGGGTCCGGGGAGCGCGGCGAGCTGGCCCCGGGGAAGCCGTGGGCCTGCTCGGCCTCGTAAGGCGAGCGGGCGTCGTAGGGCCCCGGGGGCGGGGCCTCGTCGTAGCGGCCCGGCCCGGGGGGCTTGGTGTGGCGGGGGCGGCCGTCGTAGCCCAGCGCAGGGGGGGGCTCGTCGTAGCGGGCCTGGGGGGGGCTGTACTCCTTCCCGGGGCCGTCCTCGTAGGGGGACCGCTGGTGGTAGCCCCCGGGCTGCTGGGGCCCCGGCTGGTAGGGGGTGGGCGGGGCCGAGGTCGGCTGGTGGCCCTGCTGGTAGCCGCCGGCGGGCGGGGCCGAGGTCTGCTGGTCGTAGGGGGCCCACTGGTCCTGGTAGTGGGGCACGCGGCTGTCGTAGTGCGGGTGGGGGTCGAAGGTGTGGGGCTTGGGCTCGCCGTAGCCGCCGCTGGCGTCGTAGCCGTAGGGCGGGTGCTCGCTGTCGCGGTATGGCTGTTTGTCCTGGAACGACGGCTGGTGGCTGTAGCTCAGCGACTGCTTCATGCCGTGGTTCACGCGCACGGGGTCATCCATGTTGTACAGGTCCTTCTTGTACATCTGTGGGCAGAGGAGAGGAGATAACTGCAGCCGTCAGACAGCGGCAACACAACACAACGGGCCACAGGCTCAGTTCAACATAGTCTAGATTAACCGGCTCAGTGCTCGAATAGAAATCCTTTGGGACTTTGGGATCAACTGTGCAAAATATTGATATGACATTCAAGTTAAAGTGCAAAGACACAGGCAGACTTGTTCGTTGTCAAAAAGAAAGGCTGAATGTTTGTTTGACATGATGCCTTTCAAGAATAAAGTAGTAGGAATGTAATGATTACCACATTTTGTAGACCTAGGTTGAACCAGAAGGCTATTTGTACGTTTCTGAAAGGCCTCGTTTCAAACGTATGATGTGTAGCCTGTAGACAGCAGATGCAGTGAGCTCCACTTAATGTTAGAGTAGCTTGGAGGGTAATGAACAAAATTCTGCAGGACAACACCCCAACATGACACCTTGGTTGGAATTAAGTTTGGTTTTGTTCATCAATGCTTAACGGGGGTCCAATTTCAAAAATACTGTCTGCAGGTTATTTCCATCATGCAACCAACATTCAGTTTGCTTCTAGTGCAAAGCAAACATAGACCAACTATTGGCAGTACAGCCGACGGTACAGCTAGCGCTAAAAGGGCCAGGCCGACACGCTCAGAGGCAGAGGCTCAAAGCTGAGAGAAGAAGATCCAGAAAGAGGATTCGACCAACAAATCCCAAAAGATAAAATCAAATCAACCATCAAGGAGGCCATGCAGAGGAAGAACACAAAGTGGAACAGAGGTCCGTCAGGTCTTGATCCACAATCAGAGACCCGGGACCCCGGGCCGTTCCACTCGGGCGGCCCCTGTTGTGATGCCGCGGGCCGGTCTGGGGTGCACCCCCCCCCCCCGGGCCAGAGACACCAACGGCTCAGCAAGGTCCCGGCGTGGGCGGACTCATGCAGGGGGAGAGCGTGAAGGAAGCGTGTGCGAGAAGTCAGGCGGTTATAACACACACACACACACACACACACACACACACACACACACACACACACACACACACACACACACACACACACACACACACACACACACACACACACACACACACACACACACACACACACACTGCCCCCCAGTGGCCGGTGAGGAGGTAGCAGCAGGAACAGCAGGAGGAGGAGCAGGAGGAGGAGGAGCAGGAGGAGGAAGAGGAGGCAGGGGCAGCAGGAGCAGCGCGGGTACCTTTGGTTCTGGACCAGGCTGCCCGCACAGGAGGGGTTCATGTGGAGGTGGCGGAGGAGGAGGTGGTGGTGGTGGGGGCTGATTTAGCTCGGGGACAGGGCTGGGGCTGCTAAGTAAGTCGGCCTGCAGAGGGACGCCGGCCCCCTCGAGGCGGGAGCCCTCGAGCTGCGTGGGGTGCTCCGCCCCAGGGGGCGTGGCCAGAGCGGCCTCGTCCTGCTGTGGAGCATCGTTAAGGACACACGTTCACTACACGCCCAGAACACGCCTCACACTCGCTCACGTGTGCACCAGGAGTCCTTACACGTGTCAGAACAACCCATCATGTCACTGTGACCATGGAGGAGGAGGTGGGGGGGGGAGCTCAGGACCTTACCTGCTGTGGGGCAGCCATCTTGAAGCCGGCCGGGTCGAGGCGGTGGGCGGGGTCGGGCTGCTGGTACCCGGGGTAGGCGGGCGTGTCCGGGATGACGGGCGGGTCCTCCCGGACGGGCTCGGAGGAGCGGGTGATGGCGGGCTCGGTGGGCAGGCCCACCTCGTCGTTCAGCGTCTCGTCCAGCTCCTGGTCGGTGTAGGCCCCGCCCTCCGTGTCCGTGTCCTCGTAATCCGAGGTGTGGCGGCTGTCTGTGCTATACATGGAGTACTCGCTGCCCGGTGCTGACAGGTAGGACAGCCGATCGTCGTGGATGTCCAGGTCGTCCTCTGGCGCCCCGTCCGCCTGGAGGGGGGGAGGGGGGAGGGAGGGAGGGAGGGAGGGGGTGGGGGGAGAGAGAAGGAGACAGGCAGAGGAAGAGTGAGTGAGAGAGAGAATAACACAAGTAATTATGCCAGGCACTTTCACTGAGCTTGCACGCATATTTCTCTGCAAGAGCGATACTGAAGCTTGTGAGGAGAAAATCATTTATTGAGCGCACACATAAAGTGAAGCAGCAACACGTTTCTGCTCGCTCGGATGTTGTTTCTGCTCGTGTGGTGATCAACTTTTTGGGACAAAGTGGGCAGAGCCAGCATTGGCCATTGTATCCCTAAACATGATTGCTTACTCTGACCCTATGACATATAGACGTGGATTTCGCTTAACCCTAGACATGGCCCTGTAAACTCCTTATGTAGGGAGCATTGTTCCATTTAGATTTGACTACTTTATATATAAATACAGATATACAAATATATTGAGTAATCAGACGATCGCGGTCTTACACTAAAGAAATACGTACACTGCAGTATTTATTTCCTGATCAGCATTTTTAACGTTTATATTTCCTGGTCTGGTTATATCATATATACTCAAGTTATGCTAATCTTCAGGGATGAATAAGGTTCACACTGCACTCTTATTCGTGACAGGCATACACGTTTGGCTAACGACCTCAAGCTGTCTGAAGTGAGCGCTGGGCTTTATAGTTCTCCAAAGAGTGTTCTGAGACCTCATCTCTGGAGCAGACTCTTGGTTAAATGTGAGCTCGCTGATGTTCCCCAAAAAATACTCCAACACTCCAAGAGGTGTTTGGACTCCCCCGGCAGCATGTAACCAATCACATTCAGGGACACACTGGCCACCGCTTGCTCCGGCTGCTAACTAAGTGGCCGGATATAAAAATATCTGAGCGAGCAGGAAAACACTTAGCGAGCACGATCGCAAAGACAGCATTTGTGCGCACGGGGGCGTCAGTTGTGTGCCGTTTCACTTTCGTTGCTCAATGGATGATTTTCTCCTCCCAGGTTTTGTAATTGCTCTCGCAATCAGAGAGACCCTGCAACCCAGCGCTCGCAATAACCGCTTGGGGCATGATGGAGAGACACGCAGAAAAAGTGGGAGTGAGTGAGAGAGTGAGCCGCATGGCGGAGGGTGAGAAATGATGTGGGTGATGGAGAAGCAGCGGGAGTGTTGAATGAGAGAGAGTGAGAGAGAGTGAAAGCGAGACAAACAGAGAGAGTGATTTTGGAGTGAGTAAGAGTGATAGGGAGATCAGAGAGTGAGTGTCAGTAAGTAAGGCAGACAGATTCAGAGATACAGAGTGAGAGACCGAGACACAGAGTGTGAGTGAGTGAGAAGCAGAGAGTGAGTGAGAGTGAGTGAGTGAGTTACAGACAGAAATCATTGGATCTCTTGATAAAATAATGTAGCATATTGTAATGAAGTATATTGTCTGTTGATTCAAAAATCGGACCCAAGGGCCAAAATGGACCACAGATATGGCCCTACGATAGAGCAATAAAGACAAGTGTTCTTCCACTGATCTTAATGAGGTTCCACTGAGGTATCACCTTGCCCTCCGACACCCAGACCAACTGGTTCTGCTGCTGCTGGATGGTCTCCTTCAGCGCGCCGTACCAGCCATCATTCATGTTGTTCATGTTGATGGTTGCTGGGGAGGAAGAACAATGACGTATCAATCACTGTTTATGAGCCGTCTTATCAACCCTGCTGCAAATAAACTCAACAACGTGCATGGGGAGGAAGCCATGCCAGCCCCCTGCCCTCCCTGATACCCCCCCAGTGTGTGTGTGTGTGTGTGTGTGTGTGTGAATATTTGTAGCTATGTATGTATGTATGTATGTATGTATGTATGTATGTATGTATGTATGTATGTATGTATGTATGTATGTATGTATGTATGTATGTATGTATGTATGTATGTATGTATGTATGTATGTATGTATGTATGTATGTATGTATGTATGTATGTATGTATGTATGTATGCATGTATGTATGTATGTATGTATGTATGTATGTATGTATGTATGTATGTATGTATGTATGTATGTATGTATGTATGTATGTATACGTTTGTGTGTGTGTGTGTTCCCTCACTGGTGAAGAGGTGGTGGTTGTTCTTCCTCAGCTTGATGGCGCGCTCGTACAGCTTGCGGGCGCTCTTCCTGGACTCGGGGCACAGACGGGTCCTCATGTTCTTCACGCCCTGCTTGTTGTCAGGGTTCAGGAACACCACGATGGGGTACCACTGGGCGTAGTTCAGCCGGTCCACCGCGTTGGGCGTGATGTCCAGCACTGCGTGCTTGTCCTACGGCGTGGGGACAAGAAGGCACACGTGATTGGTTGTTCACCGATTGCGTTGTTCGTAGAGGTGAAACATCAGCAGAGGTTCAAGACGGTACAACGGGCGGGGAACGTCGTCGATGAGGCGTTGGTTGAGGGCACAGACAGAAACACTCACTCTGTCGATGATCTGCTTGATGGTGTGAAGACGAATGATTCCTGAGCTGCGCTGGTCCGTTCCTGCATCCCTAGGTTCGCTCTCTGGTAAACATAGACACACAGCAGTAATGTAGAGACACGTCCAGACACGAGATTCATTGAGATTTGAGAATGGCTGCTTTGTTGTCATTGAACCGTACGCTGTGTCGTCAGAAAAACGTACTTGCAAGCTCAAAGATATCGGGCTCCTCCCTGGCTAGTTTTTCCCGGGCCACGTCAGCGATGGGCCCGAATATCACCACGGGCCTCAGGAACCCGGCTGGAGGAGCAGAGAACAGGAGGACCAAAACCCAGAGCAGTCAGGCTCCTGGAGGAATCCACTACCCCCAAACCAACCCCAAACACACTACAACAACACACTATTTAAATACATATTTTACTGTAATTTGCACAGCATTCTTGCACTAAAGAATCAGGTTGGCTCCACTACCACTTGAGCACTTTACGCTTACACATATTATATTACTTATTATCATCGTTTTAGTTTCTCGATATATTATTTACTTTATTTTAGAATTAGTATTCATTATTTTGTTCCATTGATGCTGCCAATTATTTTAACTTTTTTTACTTTATCTTGTATTGTTGCTGTTATCTGGCTGATGAGGAACTAAGCCTAACGATTGTACTCTTGTGTACAATAAGATATAATAAAAGTATTTCTGCTTCTGATTCTGATTCTGACCACACACAGATGACCGTCAGACCCCCCCACCCCTCACCTTCTCTTAGCACCACCCGCTCGTAGGCGGGGAACTTGGTCTGCACCGGCTGGGCCGACAGGTCCTCCCGGCTCTTCCTCAGGTTCCTCTTGGAGCTGCGCAGCCCCCTGAACCTCCAGAAGTCGGCGCGGTCGCCCCCCGCGGTCTTTGGGAGGGTGTACTGCACGCTGGAGAGCTGCTCCGCTCTGTTGGGGGGGGCGTGTGGAGATACAACCTTAAGCGCACTGCTCCTTAACATAAGGGTTCTCCTTAACATAAGGGTTCTACATGGCCTGCGACTCATTTAGTCTTAATGGCTCAGAGCATCGTGTGGGCTAGAGGTTAACCGTCTAACCCCACCCTCGATAAACTTTACATTTACTAAATGTACTTTGATTATTTATCAACCGTATTTCACTGGACCAGCATCCGGTGAAATATATTTGATATTGTCTTTGTCAATCTAATTAACCTAACCCAACACTCCCCCTCCCCCTCCCCCTTCCCGAGGACATTAAGGATTCACGAATATTACTTCTGCTACTCCAAATACAACCCCTATCCTGGACCACGGCGGAGCAGGGCGTAACAAGGGGCGACCACGCCCATCCAACCCAGAGGATGGGCGTGTCCGCAGCACCACCACGGACCCCCTGGCGGCCCCCGGCGGCCCCCACGTCACCTGTTCTTGTTGGGGATGATGCCGCGCTCCACCTCCTGGTGGTTCTTGCCGATGCGGATGGCCAGCCAGGAGCCCAGCTTGCCATTGTACAGCGTGTCCACCACGCGGAACACCTCGCCCTTGTTGAAGCTCAGCCCGTAGGGGGACTCTTTCTCGTACTCAAAGTGGGTCCGGATGTAGAACGAGTCGCCCACGTCAGACTCCACTATCCGCCGGTACACTGAGGCAGCAGAGGGACAGAGGGGGGACTGTGAGGAGGGCTGCAGGGGGTCTGGGGATCAGGTGTTGAGCTTCTGCACTCGGCACTCCTCACCGTCCTTCTTCTTCTGGGCCAGGATGGTGACCTCCTCCCCCTTGGGGAGGTCCAGGAGGAACAGCACCGCCTCCTCTCGGATGATGTTTGCAAAGTCGACGTTGTTCACCTGGAGAAGGAGCAGGGAGGTTTGATGAGCGCAACACGCATGTTGTGGGCTTGTTGCCTGTGATGTGTTATTGCAGCCTTTGATTCCACCCCGGGCGGGAGGCTCATTGTACCCATCAGGCTCCAACGCCCCCTATGGGCTGATGGACAGTGTCAACAAGGCCGGCCCTGTTTTACCCGTTGCCTTGGTAACTCCGCGCCTCAAGGTTTATGGTGCGGTGAGGAGTTGCGGCCATCCCATAGTGCGCTAGCGCCTAAAAACGGCGGCGGAGGAACCGGGGACGGGGACAGCGGAGAGGGAACACGCAAGCGTTGTGTTTGCGTGTTCCCTCCGGGATACTGCTAGGAGAACGCCTCCAGGACCAGAGGAATCTGGCAGGGGATTCACGCCAAGGCCAGGAATATAAAGAAAGATGGAAAGCGTGCAGATCCGTAGCTCATAAAAGGCGACCAGAGGCCGTCAATGACCCCCATGACCCGTTTCCAAGGCATACTTACCGGTAATTCCCTTGAAAAATCAACAGGGAGCTGATATTAAATAAAGCCCATCTCCTAGGAAATCAGACATCAGTCCCCTTACACAGCAGAACGCTTTACGCTGCAGTAAGTAGGAGAGGACAAGTCAGCTGACACAATGCGAGGGACTGGGGGGAGGCCAGAATCCCATTACGGGAAACCTTATTAATGCAGTTTGGTTTTATTCGGTCTTCTGAATTATTTGGCGCCTGTATGTGCACACTAAGGTTTCTTTGAGTTTTCTCGTGGCAATGGCTGATTTGGCAGCAAGATTCATTGACGCAGTCTCTCGTAGAAGGATAGAGTAAGACAAAGAGCACTTGTGGTTTGAACCTATGGTTCAACAGTAAATGGGATCCCTCATAAACCCAAACTAACAAACCACCTGCATGTGTTGCACCTGAGGAAAGACGGGTGTAAGAAGCTGCTCGCTCGAACACCCTGTCCTGACAGAGAGGTTCTTAGGAGAAGGTCTGTGAAGAAATTAAATATATCTCTATAACCAAAGAGACTCAGAGCCCGGGCGAGAAACCCTTTACGGCTTTTTTACGATTAGGTGGGTTAAGGTGGACCTCGTAGGGTCAGCTGAGAGCGGGGATGGTGTGGGGTTAAGGTGTACCTCCTAGGTCAGCTGGGAGAGGGGTTTATGCAGGGCTACGGTGGGCCTCTTACCCTGAGGATCTGGTCCCCCTCCTCCAGGCCCTCCTTGGCAGCAGGGCTGTCCTCCAACACCCCGGCCACGAAGATGCCCACGTCGTTCCCCCCGGCCAGCCGCAGACCCACACTCTCGCCCTTCTTGAACTTCACCAGCTTCATGCTGGGCCTGGGACACGGGACAGGGTGGGACAAGAGACAGGGTGGGACATGGGACAGAGTGGGACAGGGTGGGACACGGGAGGGGTGGGACACAGGGTGTTGGTAACACACGCTGATTCCTCTAGGACTAGGTTTCTCCAGTCTCAAAGTTCCATTGTTGCTGTATTTCACATGAGTTACATTTATTTAAAATTCAAAAATGTTAAATCATTGAAAAGACATTTTATTACTATTTTGTTCAGGATAATCAACAACCGTGGTAAATCCTATGCATCATATTGTGCAGTAGATACGTATGTGAGCAGAGATATGTGGTGTTGTTGTGTTCAGACCAAGAGACCTCGTTCTAGATCACAACACGGTGTCGCTTTGAAACAATAACTTCTCCTGAGATATTGAAACGACAGAGGCGTCTAGAAGAGAGACACAACCGCATAACCTGGCGTCGGGACAGGCGTACCGTAGGATGCTGTCGTCGTGGGCGGCGCTGGGCACGGGGGCGTCGGCGGGGCTGACGGGCAGGTCCACGTCCGGCTGGCCGGGCTGGGCGTACACCGGTTTGGGCTCTGAGGACCAGACACACCGTGACGCGCACGTTCTCAACGAGGACACAGCGGCCGATTCCCGGCCCGACAAATGTGGTTTATGTTTACATTTAGGGGATCTTGCAGACAGTTTTATACTGAGTAACTTACAACCGATCATGCACACATTCACCACCGGCGGAGGAGTCAACCACGCAGGGCGACAGCCAGTTCGTCGGGAGCAGTCAGGGTGAGGTGCCCTGCTCAGGAACACCTTGATTGAACTAGCCAACCCAGCCAACCCGCTCTACCTCCTGAGCTACTAACATCCCCCACGCCTGCCTGTGCCAGTGTGTTCCACTCACAAACACTGGTCCTCTGGTGCCTCGTTCGTCCTCTCCCACTGCAAGACGCTCTCTAACCCCCGGTCTTCATGAGTTATGATTTGTTGCCTTTCTCTCTGTATATAGAGTTAAGGGAAAGCACTAAACTGAAACCGCAGGGGGAATAAGTACGGCCGGACGGGGGGGGTTTATGGAGAGCCCTTGGAGCCGAGTGCCGATCTTGGTTTGTTTTCCAAAGTGTCGATGGGAGCGGAATCCACGCCCTCTGGCGCTCCGATCAAACAAAGCCCCGATACACGCAGAAACACTCTTCTTTACCCTGCTAGGACATACAGAGCCCCTGACACACACACACACTCTACTTTACCCTGCAAGGACACGCAGAGCCCCTGAAACAAACTAATACTCTACTTTACCAAGCCAGTACATAAACCAAAGTGTCCATTTCGTGGAATTCAGAACGACCTCTGAAACAAGCAAAATCAGCAAACAAAAACAAATAAATCTGAAAAAGAAATACACCCGTCGAGGCAAGGATGATCAAACACAGAAGGTGGAGGTAAAAAACGTCAGAGATAGCAGACGGCTGCTGGCTGGGAGCCTTCTCAGACCACATCAGCCCCAGCACCTCCTCTGCACTCGGCTGGTAAACACTCCTATGCTCCGCAATCTTCTGGGACGCATAGGGAGCGTAGCGTTGCTACGGTCTCTTTCTGTTTTCTTCTGGAGCCCAGCGTTGCTAGGCTCTCTTTGTTTTCATCTGAAGTTTACAAGAAGGTAAACTGCTCCGAGGGCCTGATCTCAGCCCGCTAGCTGGAATTGTTTCGGTTCAGACTACTAATAGAAGTAGTCGTAAGGCACCAACACCATAAAGATCTTGGCCCAGCCATTGCCTACAAAGCCAGGTACTGAAAAACGGTAAACTAGACGTAGACCTGATTGCAGCCACCAACATGATCAGTCATGATTCACCCTTTCATAAAGTCATCCTTTTTAGGCAAAACAACTAGCATCATTGTACATTCCATTGAAAATAGGGTTTTGTTTTATATTCACTGGCCACCTGATAATAAATAGCATCAGCCATCCTATGATGAGGACTATGAAGAGCAGAAGGGGTGCATGGGGGTACAGACGCATCACAGAGAAACAGTCTCAGAGCTGAAACCACAGTGAGCATGATGGGTAAGACGGACTCCAGGCCTCACCTGGGAGGGGGGGAAGCTGCTTCTCCTCCCGGGACACAGAGGACTCCATGGGCTTGGGCAGGGGGATCTCCTCAGCGATCTTTGCAGTGGAAGAAGTCTTGGACATCCTTTCATCGTCGCGACTTCTGTGACTGCAGGGAGAAAGACAAACTCGTCCATGTGTGGGGAACTGTGTGTGTGTGTGTGTGTGTGTGTGTGTGTGTGTGTGTGTGTGTGTGTGTGTGTGTGTGTGTGTGTGTGTGTGTGTGTGTGTGTGTGTGTGTGTGTGTGTGTGTGTGTGTGTGTGTGTGTGTGTGTGTGCGAGAGAACAGAGGCCAGTTGTGTCCTTAGCAGCTGAGCAGACCTTGACCAGATGAACTTGCCAAAGCCCACTGGGCTGCATTGTGGACATGATACACATGAACAAACAGACACACAGATGAAGCCATCAAACCAGCATCTCAAGGCGGGGCTGTGGTCCTGAAGGTCAGGCTGTGCCTCCACACTCTCTTTTGTTTTGTCTATTTTTAGAGCAGCTTATCTAAGGTGCCCGGGGAGGCAGGATTGTGTCCTGCAGGTGAATCTCAGAGCGTTGCTCTGCATGAGGTCCTTGGTAAGGGAATGTCCTTAAATGATCACAGAGGTGAAGTCGTCAGGCCCCTCTGTACACAAGCACCACCAGTCTGACGGTGTGGTAAAGAATTAAAGCTTTCTTATCTGATAAGGCTCAATTCAATACCATCAAGTATACTTCTGAGCTAGGAGTTAAGAAATTGTAGAAAGGGGGATGCATAAATATTTTATTACCAGCCCATATATTTTAGCTTAATTACTGTATTTTCAAAAGGATAAGGCCATAACAACTCCTGGTGTTGAAATGTGACCTCTACCTGAATAGTGCGTCTCTATCAGTCAGACAGTGATAAAGAAACAAAGGAATAGGTGAAACCTGTGATGTTAATACACAAAGTGCTAGTCGTAAATATTTGAAATGGTAGCAGCAGTTACTATTCAATGTGCTAGCATGTTGACTGTCTGCTTTAAAAAGAACAACCTCTATCTGGATAAGGTTTCCCAATGTTGTGCAATCTCAACTTTGTCATTGAATTAATTTTTCTCATTTCATAAGGTGAATGAAGTAACCTCTTGTTGTGCCATATTTGATAATAAATATAGTGTGCATCAGTCTGTTGTAGACAACAGTAACTCTCTGCCATGACAGTACTACTTGGTCTGTTTAAGAAGGACAAGCTTGTGTCATTTCCATTCATGTATCCGGCGTCCCCAAAGGAAAGCCAACAATGCGACCATGTCTCCTACCGCCTTGTAGCGTCTACACAAGCATCATCTGTGTACCAAAGAGCAGAGGCACCACGTCGCTTACCTTCGGCGCCATAGACTTCCATTGTTGTCCCAAAGCACACAGTGACCCAGCCATAGAGCCGTATTGATGGAGGGAGAAGAAGGGGGAGGGGCTGGTGACATTGATGGAGGTTGATGGCTCTTCATTTCCTCATTGTTGGGGTCATATTGTCGTCTTACAAATGCAGTGTTTGTACCCCAAAGCTACTGCACCATCGACAAACGGATTATGTGACACTACTTTCTCAGGGCCACACAAAAGGGAGGCTTCATAATTAATGTATCATACAATTCTATAGTCACGTGAATCATAACACTGGTGACTCCAGCAAAAATCCAGTCCGTGCGCTGGGATAGATATCTCCTTCCAAAGGCAGCCTGAGATCATGTCGTACACGGTAAATGTTAAATAATTGAACGGAATAAATGTACTAGTCTACAACATTACATCATGCTGCATCTACGTCTAAAGGGAAATCAACCACTACAGCTACACCCAGCCTTACTAATCCCACTATTAACTATTCATAAACTATACATCTCTGGAGAAAAGGAATACCAACTCACGGGATTCTCCAACTGTCAGATCATAAAGGGGACATAAACAGCATAATAAATCAGCAGGATGAGATGGAAACGCTTGTTCTTTTGAAACCAGACGCCACTTGAAGAAGTTGGCTCTCCCACTAGCAGGGATACTTTCATCAAAAGATAAAAGGCATCACGTAGGACGGCCCCCCAGAAGAGATAGAACACCAGGAACATACAAACAGAGACCACCCAGCACTAACGGGAGCCACCATTTCAGAGGCGCTGGGGTCTTCTAAACATAACGGCTATCAGTTGTCTTCCTTCATCCGTTGGGAAGCGGCCATCTTAATGTCCCGTTAACGTTGTTGTTGCTGTTGTTGTTGTTGTTGTGCAGGCGGACTGGCCTACCTGCCGTTGCTGATCTGCGGCGGGGAGTGTCTGGAGTGGTCGGAGGGCTCTGAGCGGCGGTCGGGAGAGCGGGAACGGCTGCTGCGGCGTCTGTCATGTGATCGATTGGAATGGTCGGACGCCAGCGAATGGATATCTGAAATGTCTGACGGAAACACGAGTGGCTGTCAGCACCTGGGTGGGCAGTGGGGGGGACATGCCTGGGGGGGGGGGGGGGGGGGGGTGTACATGGCGGCGTGGCTGAGGAGCCGACTCACCGTCCCTGTCAGAGGCGTTGGCGGAGGGAATGCTGTCGTCGAGGTCAGGGATGTTGAGCAGCGTTGCCCTGTCGTCCCGCTGCACCACCATTTTTAGCTTGCCCTTTGACCTCTCTATCAGCTTCTTGGCATCTATCAAGGAGAGGTTCTCCGTCACCGTGCCGTTAATCTGAGGCGGGCGGGACAGAGAGAGAGATTGCAGTCAGCACATTATTACTACTATGGGTACAGTCACCAGCTGATGTAACATACTAATATATTGTATTTCCTACTGTAAAAATGTCATTTAAAAGTAGATCTGAAGAAACATTTGTGAAACAACTTCAGCAGTCTGGTTCATCATTACTAGGAGGTTGGGTGGGGGTGACTCGGTCTCTGATGAGAGGAGATCAATAATGGGATTTAGCGGACAGTGTGTCTCTTATGACCTTGGGGTGGCAGGTTGCAGATTGAACAAGCGGCCTGACCTCAAACCCTACAGACTCCCGGGACTTCCTATTCCACCTCAAGTTCAATGGGAATTAAATGGGAAGAATTCTCCATGTTTCCCCCTCCCATTGATACCCCACACGAGGCGCAGTTGACAAAGACCGTCAACCGATGCAGATCCTTAAATGTCTAGTCATCAATGTGTCAGCCCTCCCCCCCATCCCGGGCTCATCTCCCCTACCATCCCATCCCATCCGGCTCACCTCCCCCCACCCCCCCACGCCCGGCCTCCCTCTCCCCCCCCCCCCACGCCCGGCCTCCCTCTCCCCCCCCCCCCCTCCCGGCCTCCCTCTCCCCCCCTCCCCCCCTGCCCCAGCCCAGCCCAGCCCGGCCTCCCTCCCCCCGGCCTCACCTTCAGCACCACGTCTCCCTCCTGGATGTTGCCGTCCCGGAACGCCAGGCTCTCGGGGGAGATGTCCTTGACGAAGATGTGGCTGGCCAGGCGCAGGCCATATTCTGCTTACAGAGTGAACGACAGCAACAGAGAGCATGTCAGCACAGGGCCGAGCGGCCCCCCGACCGGCCCGCCCGCCCGCCTGCCGCCCCCCTCGCCGGGACTTGGCCTTCAGGGGCGCCGTCTTAAGAAGATTAATCGCTCTTTGACTTGGATTTATTGGGCTTTGCTTTAATTTAATTTGGACTATGGTCGGGCAGCTCCCTCATCCTGCCAACTCAATAATCACAATCCCAGGGTCCTTGGGTCTATACTTAGCGCCGACCAAAGTGGGACCGTCTTGCATGTAGTGGGAATTTACGAGCCGGTAATGAGCGGCGGCGTTGTCCTGAGGCCCGGCGGGCGGCGCCGTCCTCCCGGAGTTTGAGAGGCTCACCTTCATTCTTGCGGGACTTGACGAGCGTGACCTTGGCGGGCCGCGGCGGCGGCGGCACGTGCTGGCCGCGGCGGTCGGCGCGCGGGGACGGGCTCCTCTCCCGGGACACACTGCGCTCCCGCTCACGGTCCCGGCGGCCGCCGCTGCGCCCGCTGCGGCGGCCCGTGGCCCCGCCCACGGCGCTGTAGGCGGCGCTGTAGGCCCCGCTGCGGGCGCTGCGCGTCTCGTAGATCTCCTCGTCGTAGCTGTCCTCCTCCTCGTCGTGCTCCGACATGGTTTCCCGCTCGCCCAGCCGGCCCATGGGCACGTGCACCTTCCTCTTTCGCCTGATTGTCTGACGGGGGCGGAGAAAAGAGGACGCAACTCAGAGCTGGGTAACAGGCGGCTCCGTCCCCCGGCCCCCCCCCCCCCCACACATACGTCAAGTCAACACGCAGCTCGTATAAACAACAACAACCTTTACATTAAACGCTGGAGGGACCCTGGTGGTCCTGGTGATGGACCGCCCCTTCAGCTTGCCTGCCTAACCTCGCTCTGGGCTTTGGTCTCCATCACATCCATTTTGCGTCCATCATTCCCTGACTCCTAGTGTACATTCTTTCCTTCAACATGCCAATAGGTTTGAGGAGATGTCGCGTCGCAGCACCATATCGACGACACTCACAATTTTTGCATTCTTCCCGCTCTTGCGGAGCTGCTGGACGGCGTAGGCGTGCTCCACGTTGTCCATGGACACGGCGTTGACCATGACCACCCTGTCATTCTCCCTGGGGGGCAGAGGGAGGCAGAGCGGCGGTCAGCTGGAGGAACACACTGATGGGTTAGTGTCTGAAGACATGGAGCCAGCGTCTTACTGCAGCAGGCCTTCTGCCGGGCCTCCCTTCAGGACATCTGAGATCACGATGGAGGTCTCGCCGCTCTGGAAGTGAGGGTTATCCCGGCCTCCTGAGATGGCGATGCCAAAGCCAAACCCTGGTGCCTGCACAGAGAGAGCAGTCAGGACCGGCAGGTAGCCGCATCACGGAACAAGGACCAGCTGAACACAGTATGAAGGAATCATGTCTAGAATCCCTCAAAACTGGATTTCATTCATCAGAATTTGCGCTTGGTGTCAGTAAAGAAAAAGGATGATGTTATAAAAGATCCTCTATGAAAAAAGAAAGCCCTTTAATATCAGTATTGGAATATAGACTCAACAACCAATTTTTTTTTGTTACTCAACAACCAAATTTCAAGATTGTAAAACGTCCACCTGCAACCGAGCAGAGAGATCGTACTAGTAGGGACTGAACAAATCATTAAAACACGCTCATGCTGAATGTTTTCCAGTTGGGCTGTGTTCCTATAAAAGGGAGCGGGGGGGGTCGGGTGTGAGCAGCGCTGCTAATCTGTGGTGGTTTATTGTGCAGCGGGTCACGAGGGCTGCTGGGGAGAGAGGAGGAGGCAGAGCTCTGTGCTGCTCCGCTCTCCTGACTCTGCACACTCTCCTACAGCTGTGAGCCGCCGCGGTCAGCACCAGGAGAATGGTGCGGTGGTGGTGGGGGGAGTGGGGGGTAGATCAGGGTGAAGGGGTGAGAGAGTGCGAGTGAATGCGGTGAAATACAGACCCTGTGAAGTGTGACTGTGTGCTGTTCCCATATGACAGTCTCCTCCATTGCTGTACTCTGGAAAACAAAAAGCAAGGCACAGAAAGGGTAAGATTCTGATGGTCGAGGGATTTCATTGAGTCAACCACTTCCAGTGTGACTCAGGCCAGTGGTGAAGGAGGGATTGGATCCCTTCTCCTGTCCCAGACCTTAAAGCTGATCGGGAAACATCCACATGTTTGTTACAGGGGACTCTCAACAAACGGTTTCTTGATGGTCTCAGACCATTGAGGGAGACCTGCTATCCCGATTAGGAGAGCCGCTGAAACTGCTTCCTCGTTGGTAAATGACTGGTTGGCTTCATCATGAAACGCTCCCCAAAGGCAAGTCCCAACACTCCCTTCCACATGCACCACACCAAAAGTGTCCAATCGCATTAATGTGGAAACATCATGATACTTTTTCAACAGCAAAACTAATGAATGGTCTCATGAATTGATACGGCTTGTTTATTATGAGTTATACAATGCTTCTTCTCTGGACGTCTTAATTGGTTACAACCATGAGGTTCTGGGGACATGAGGAGCCCACCCTCCTTCATTAGACCCAGAGAGGAGAGTCCAAGACTTTAGATGGGACCGTTTCCCTCCTGTTGACCCTTTATAACGGCCACCTGAGTCCCCAAGCCTTTATTTATTTATCTGATTTCTTTCTGCATTGCAGCGAAAGGCAGCCAGAGAATGTGCTGAGCCACGTCCCACAGCCTCCACTGTTTTACTACAGGACCCAAAACCACCCAAAGCAAACACTCGATTTGAGTCAGACCGTATGTAATCCAAAACCATTGACTGAAACATTTACACACGGCGCGATGCGGGCGCGTCTCTCCACTCCCGCCGGCGGGGCGGACTCTGCGTGGGCTGGAGGTCAGCGCATTCTGAGATACAGAAGGATGCGAGCTGCCTGGGGATATGATGTTCATATGATCCTGAAAAATATGTATCTCACCACAAATATATAACAAGGGCAGCACAATAAGCATATAATATAGATACAGCATATTCAACTGAATGTGGCGAGCATTGGTTTAAATGTTGACGGACGATATGTGCAGCCGAGGCCTAGCCCCTCATCCCCACACACACGGAGATGAGAGGCTGAGTGAGGCCTTCAACATGGCCAGCTGCTCACACACAGAGCTGGGCTGACGGGACGGGGACGAGCTGACGGGCAGAGCCCTTCTACCCGGTGTGTTCCTCTGCCTCGTCTCAGTCCGTCCGCGGCGCCGGACTCAAGTGGTTCAGTTCCGTTCTCTACAGCCGGCGTACCCCGGCGCCCAGGGGCCACTCTGGAGAAGAGAAACCCTGAAGCCTGCTGCCACAGAGTTAGAAAATAATAGACGGCGGTAGACGCAGGCAAGGACAAGGGGGATAATAGCATGGTTCTGAGCCGGATGGATATAGGAGCAGATCCTCAAGTCCTCTCCTCCCCATGAGCCAGGTGCGTGCTTCTGGCTGACGTCAGAGGGGCGGGGCAGGTCCTCGTACCCTCACACACATCCAGCAGAGATCGTCTGTTCAACTCCCTAGCCTAGACGCACTAAACCAGATCAGCATACAGTAGTAACCTGCAGTCGATCCACACTTTGTCCGGTCAGCTCCATCCTCCGGGCCCTACACGGCTCTCCTTGAGCGGGCTGCGGGAACAAGGAGCAGTGGACATTAACAGCCCTGGATGGACTGCTGTGACATAAAAGCAGAGCCGTTACATCGCCCTTTATAAATTATATTGGGGGCATTAGGCTGAAAACCAATTTATCCTGGGAGTAGATTTAAGACCTGTGAACAGATGACCTTAAATGGTCAAATCTGTGGCCACTCCGGCCCTAAAGCTGGCCGGACACACACACACACACACACACACACACACACACACACACACACACACACACACACACACACACACACACACACACACACACACACACACACACACACACACACACACACACACACACACACACACACCAAAGGATTTCTGAACTGTTTGTTCCAAAAGCTATGATCACGTTGGGAGAGTTTACCCTACAATGTGACGTGGCTTAATATTACATGCAGTATGCAATATGGATACAGGATGAATAAATACATCTATAATATCTGTGGGTCGTGGTTACCAATATTCAGATGCATAACGTAGTCTTTACTGCTGTTGAAGCCTGCAATGCAGCAAAGGACCCCGAGTTCTGCTCTTCCTTAAACATCTACCATCCCATCATTGATATCAAGGGTATAGGCCAGGGTCTACAATATTTGGTCAGCAGTTCAGCATATTGCGAGAACACTCAGAGCTCTTCTACCAAACATGGCACCTAAGGAGACTCAGGAACTGAGGGCTTTTGTTCTGACCTCCGGTTCCCTTATTCGTGGGGTAAAACAGTCAGGCTCGTTCAAAGCATCGTTTTGCAGCGGTTTGTGACCGGTGGTCCCGGTACCAGGGGTCTGGGTATAAGTGTTCCCAGGTAGGTGGAGGGGACAATACCTGGCAAACTCACTTCCCCTGCCTCCCACTGATACAGGAACAGCAGAAGCCCAGGTACAAACCCTCCACAAGAGCACAAAGGTGAGGAATCGGAAAGGCATTGAAAAGAGTCATTGGCTTGAAAAAAGTCTTCAGATTGTGAATATTAACAGGAGTGCTGAAATCCCTCCTGAAGGTTTGTTCTGAGCGGACCAGGATGTATACCGCTGTCCCCTACAGCGGATCAGTGCAGTGGAAATGCTGATGCATTAGACCTTCAATACTTTTGCTTTGGATTTATAGGTGCTTTTCACTGAACTGGAAGGCTAATAAAATACAAGGACACTACATAATTTCATTTGCAACCACGAAGAAACTATGGCTCCCAAATCCTACACATACACACACAGCACACAGCACACAGCACGCACACACACACACACTTCCCTTTGGGGACGGAACCTTCACCTCCTGCTTTGCCCTGTTAACGAGTTGCCTGACAAGTAAAGGCTGAATAAAGTTAAATATTTTCCAAAAGTGAGGTGAAAAAAATAATTTAAGGTAATCAGGATACATTATGTAAAGTTTCTGAACATATTAAAGGGATGCCATCTACAGGGCCGATCTCAATCCATGGGGACATGCTTGAACAACGATACCTACAAACATTTCTTACCCTAGCCAAGCTAACAGGTTAAGTGTTACTTCTCCAGTCACTTCTCTGCCCGTCCCACACACAGCAGAGAGCTACGGTGGGTCTGCTCTCAGAAGTGTCCCCCATAAGCTGTGCTGTGCCCTCTTGGCCCGCTTGTAGTCCACCGTTTCACTATCTAGTCATTGAGGAGTTCTTGTGGCCCTCTTGTACATCGCCCTTTATGGCCACGGCCAACGCGTGCCAACAGAAACTCCACGGAGTGGAGCCAGTGCTGGCAGCCCCTGGCCGCTGAAGGGACAGCACGACGGCTGGGTCATGCAAGGGGGATTAGAACCAGGCAACCAACGCGGTCACACAGATGGAGCGAGCAGCCGAGCATGGGTGATAGGAGAGGAACGTCATGGCCAGAACCCACCATATGTATTCAACAGAAACACACAAGCAACATGGTCATATTAGCAGATTCATTTGAAGTGATAAGACATGCACCATAAATATCTGTCAGATGAATTAACCCCAGATAATGGGAAATCTGTGTTACTATGAATAATGATGTATTGTTCAGATAAAAATGTTTTCTAGTGCGACGAATAGAGTTGATAATTCAAGGCCAATATTGCTTCCAGTGGCTTAACTGTCGGGCTTAAAAGGAGCCATGTGCTTTGGTTCCTAGTATTAGGGAACGAAATAGCAAACATGTCATCCCCGGTTTGGTTTTTCACAGTCGCAGAAGTACTACAGCATGACTGCTACTTGCATTACGAGTTCAGCACGGGTTTCCAGAGGAGGGAATCAAGTCGACTAGTTTTAACTAAGGATGCAGGAGATACCAGAAACTCGAATAGAATACATTCTCAACCAGTATGACCTTGAGCAACGGTGTGCAAAAACAAGTCTGCGATAGTTTAAACCAATGCACAACTATCGAGTTATCTTCAGTTCAACCTGTATAATATGCACAGTCTATGTGCTTAACAGCCACACAGGAGCTCCACTGATATTTGTACCTGCTTTTCCCGGTCGTATAGCTAGCAGGAAACACTTCTCAACAGTTCTCAACATATGAATGTTATATTCATTGGGAACATTGTTGAAACGTGAGACGAATCCTGTTCGATTGTATTTGAATTGGGCTATTCTTTAGGACAGGGTGCTTGGCCAATTGTGTAGAAGTATTGACATACGATGGCTTTGCAGAGGAGTGCTTCTGCCCGCCGGCCTGCTTGGAGAGTGTCTCAGAGTGTCCACACATCTAGACTCACGGGACTCATCCCGTTAATATCTTTCTAGCAAAAATAACACTTTCAAACCACTTAACTGCTATTGAGATGTGTGTCAACAACATTATTCCATGCCGAAGGCTTTATTTTGGACCATTTCATTATATATCCTGAATCCTCACTTTACCACAACCCATAATATGTTATAAAATAGATTTTGTGTTTTTGTGTGTTTTGTGTTTTGTGTTTTGTGTCATGTTTGCGTACCCATTCTTCACATGACAAATCTTCAATTTGACGCGTGTTTCCTTTTTTAGTGCCGCAAGTTAATGGGACCCAGACTAAAGGTTATAAAATGATGTGTTATTTTATTGAAAAAAAATCCATATTGTGCTTTCCTATGGCAATCTTCCACCTTTGCATGCATTAGGATGAGAGGGAAAACAATAACCTAATTACCCAATGTTTTTAACAGTACTGGTTGACATGCTGTGAAATAACATTAACACCAACCAAGACATTTAACTTAACCAACTCTCGTAGTTTGGCTGCAGGAGTTCAGGCCTAAGGAACATTAAGAGTATTATTAATCAAGAAGAGTATTAAGATAAAAAGGCCCCATCAAGCTTGCTGATGAGAGAGAGAAATTGGACTGAAACAATGGTTATAGCTTAATACAAGCCTGACAGTTTGCCCAGGGTGGTTCATCCTCTGATTAACCAGCGAGATGTGATGCAGCTGCATGGTTTAGGGGCACGGCAGAATCTTATTCAATTTTGGCTACCATGGGACAGCGATTCTAAGAATAACCATGAGTAATTCTGCCGTTGTGATGTGCTGCAACAGAGTTAAGTGAGAGCTGCTGGATGAATGCTGGTGAACACAGACCGTCTCTCAACACCCAGAGTTAACAGCAACATGTGACACCAGAATACTGATGGACTCCGTCGGCTCCCCTACGCCCAATATAAACAAGTACAATTTCTCTTTTCCGACCAGCTGATGGTTAATTCTGACGAATTCATCAAATACTGGAACTAGCAAACCCTTCACCATGTTTGATCCTAAAGGAGTAGCAGAATGGGTGCTCACACCAAGAGGAACAACATCCAAAAGAGAACTCACTGCATTGTCCTGCATTGTAGTGGGGGTCCATCCAGCGACTAAAAACACCCCGTCACTTCAACAATGACAACCACACATACACACAGAAGAGGGTCCGGGACTTGGGACAGGGGAACACAAGTCAAATCAAAACTCAGAGCAACGTTTTAGATGAGATGTTGAGATCAACACAACAAAAATCTGTGATGACATGAAACCAGCCAGCCCACGAAAAAAAAAAAAAAAGGTCTGGTCCAGTGGAGACACAGCGGCCTGCAGAACACGTGTCTGAGGTGCAGCCTGAGCCGACCGTGGGACTGAACTCTTACCTGCTCAATTGCAGCCCAGGTAAAAACGAGCACCATCAGATTGATTGATGAGTTCAGGGATTGAAAACGATGTGCCTGTGACTGCTGACATCTGCTGAAACTCGCCTGCCTCTGGGAATAAAGCTATTCAAATGCTGGTCGGAGGAGCATGCTGTAGCACCAGGGAGGGGGTCCCAGGGGGGGCCAGTGACGCTCTGCACATAGGATGGGGTTCAGCCCACTACACTGCAGCTCTGCTACCGAGGAGCGTGGTAGAGGGCTGCAGCATCACCTTACAGATCAAAGGTACATTTGCAACACATAGAACTGATAACAGTTACAGAACATTAGCAGCCACTGAATAAAGGAATGGATAAATGACTAGGACGTCTGCAACATTGCTTTCAACGTGTTGAACTGTAAGAATCAGAGCATCTCTTTTAAGGCAAGTCATGTCTGTAGTATGTTTACATAAAATGTCTAAAGGTACTTACATCTGTGTATGTGGGTCATCACAGCAGACGTGTAAAAACAAAAACAAAAAAAAAAAGGCTTCCCACACTCAGAGTCTGCTCCCTACATGCAGTCAGAGACTATTAAGTTTTAAAAAATAAAGAAAGCTTCAGTGTCCCTCCAGCAGAGCTCTACAGTAGGAGCTGGGTGCGTTCCTCCCCATTACACCCCCCTCTCCGTGCCTCTTGGCTCCGGGAGCGTCTCGAGGCGGAGCTACGGGGCAGGCAGGCCAAGCCCCGCGTCAGAGACACGCTGCGTTCACCACTACACCGTCACCGTCACCGCCTCCGTCTCCGTCTCCCTGCTGGATCTCTGCTCTCTCTCCCAACATCCTTCTGTTCATTTCTTCCCACACTTCCTCTCCCTTTGTCGTCTCCACGCTCAGAGGACGGAGGCGAGTCCCTCCTGGCGGAGCAGTGTGTGGGATCTGCAGTGCTGCTGCTGCTACAGCATGGGGCTCCTCTGAGCTAGCATCCAGCCGCAGTGTAAACTGCTGTATCGGAGTTAACCCTCGCAGCGCCGCAGCCACGGCAGAGCCCCATCAATCCACCCTGCGTGTGGTACATTACAATAATGACCTTCCTGCACAGGTGTGCTGCATCACATGCATAAATTAGGGCCGACATTAACAATTACAAGGCGAAACACGTTAGCAAAGACAACACAGAGCTAGCCCTAGAGGAGCCATGCAGTAGTGGTACTGCGGATGCGTATCGATACTGCTTATCAGCAATGGAAGAAATAAGCTTTGTAAACTTGTTGTTGAGGTGGATTATTAAGGCAGATATAGATAAAACATGTTTTAAAAGCTCCAACCCATAAATTGTGATGTGAAAAATGTGAAGTGGGATTAGAGTCAGGGGAATAGATCAGACTTGTATCAATCCACAGCAGCATAACATGAGCTTCCATAATATGGTCTAAATAAATACATATTCTACCACTACATTATTTTATAAGGATAGCATTGCTAATACAAATGTATTGCTAACATCTGCAGCAAACTGAAGCATTCTGTAGATATTCTGTTACCACTCAAATGCTATTATCTAGTGTATCATAATTTACGCAATCCATAGACCAGCAGAATCCCTTCCCAAGCAAAAATAAATGTAATATACTGCAATTCCTTCCAATCCACTTGCTGTCAGAGCTGTGTGTGCAACTAGCTGAGCAAAAGTCAGAGCAAAGATGAGCTGGATGCTTAGAAGCCTTGCTCAACAGCCGACAGAGGAGCAACAACAGCATCAGCACCAGTATTCAGCTCTGATGATAAATAATAAGCCTGTATGTCCTTGGTATGCAAAAAAGCCAGTGTGGTTTGCGGAAACCATTACAGCTGATTGGAGTTGCAAACAGGGGGCAATAGCACAACTATTCCCTGTATACTGACCCTTATATGTTCAGCCTAATACCTCATATATTGTCAGATGCTTGCACTAAACGTTATGATGTGTGGCTGACAAACCAGCGGGCCACAAACTGATGATCAATCATTTTGTTCAGAAAATAAAACACTTGCCACTTTGTGGAGAATGAAATGTGTGTGCATGCACGCCACTGCCTTATTCAAATCATCCAATGCACTTGCCAGGCCGTTGGTCAGGCTATATCCTACCAGGATACATTTACTTCCCTGATTGAGAAGCCATGGGGTGGTGACATTCAGATTCCTTGCATATCTAACCCATTCCACCGAGCCTCCCCACGCAGTCTATAATTAATCATGTCCACAACCACCAGGAGACTCATGTAAGGAACATGGGTGGAAGTCTCTGTAACTCGAACTCCTGCAGTCCCACATCCGCTGTACCGCTTCAGCCCTCTGTGTACTACTGCTGGGACCAGGATGTGGTGGAGAACTGGAGAACTAAACCGGCTTCAACCTCTCTAAAGCAACTGTTTTTATTTGGAGCCTCAGTTTCACTATTCTTTGCTGCTTTCATTCACTTTCCTGAATGGTTGAAGGTAAAACCACGGAAACAATACGTCGGACACAAAAAACGAAAATAAAGTGGGGGAGAAGATCCCCTCATCCACCTCCTCCTGCTGCCTTTTCCAGAGCCTGTCCCAGCTGACAGGAGGGGGAGGCAGATAGCCGGCACTAGGACCACACACAGCACTTGGCCATGATTCGTCTGGGGCCTCAAATTAGCCTTGCTAGCAAGTCTTTCGACTTTGACAATGGTAGTATACATAAGAAACAAATGCCAACAAGTGAACATACAGAGAACTGCAATTAACCTGGACATTTGAAACCTCCAAATAACAAATAGTATGTCTCAAACTTTACTTACATACACCATCTTTCAGAATGTCTGAATTATTATTTTTGATTGCATTGGCTTGGGTCATATACAGTCATCACAGACATCTACTGTAGTTATGGAACAGGGAAACAGGCTGAAAAACTAACGTCTCAAAAAGCATGGATGTATTTCAGAATGCTCAAAATGTACACAAACTGAAATCCTACTCATCAGCAAATTGCCATTCATTACACTATTTCACACTTGGATTAAACAGTGAAAGTCTGTTTTTGTTAATCCTCTAAAGACATCAAGTGCCTGATGTAAAGATACATTTACTCTACATATCGTTTTTGTTTCCCTGTCTTTATTGAGGAAACCCTGCATTATCTTTGAGGGGAGTCAGCACTTCTGAGCCCATGTTACATGATATATTCCTACAGCACTATGATTGAAGGGACCAGAGACACCAGGGTAGCCTTATTGTTAACTTTATTTAACTAGATCCCCCTACATTGTCCATACACACGTACGTTCTGAGCCGCTCGGTGAACAACAGACAGCGTGAGCGGGCGACAGGCCAGGTGGCGCTGGCGTCCCACCGACGCCCTCGGAGGTCGAGGGGAGAGAGGCTCTGACCAGAGAGGAAGGTTTGATTCCCAGACCTGGCTCAACTTTGCTGTACACATACCATTCTACTTTTTGCTGATCCAAAACTGGAAATGGGCTCTTGTTAATAATAAACAGTTGACAAAGAGGATTGACTGTTTGCTAAATGTTTAATTATGTAATCTATTTATATTGCTAGAGATCAAAGTTGTCTCTTTTTCATACAACTTTTAAATTTGTGAGGGCCTAAGATGTCTGTTCGCTCTGTGCATTTACAACTGACCAGTAGCTCCTTTAAGATATGCTGATCAAACCGACTTTCTACATAAAAATATTTTACGATAGCTGCAAAAAGATCAGAACTACTTGGATATTATTTGTTGCCCACATCGCCCAACCCTACATTATAATTGACTGTAGGGATGGAAACATCTCATCACTGGTAACAGCGCTGGTCTGAAACCATTCTGAGACCAGCAGTTTCTCTCAAGCACTACTGCAGAGCTCTTTGATGATATAAGCAGAGCCTGGGAATCTGTCTGAAGCACACATGGCCTGAGCCCCTGAACTCAATCAGCCCTGTGGAAGTTATCAGTGCCCCCCACACACACAGCAGGAATGTGCTGATAAGCACAAACGCCCGGCTGCATCCCACTGTCTCTCCCTCACACTGATTTAAGCCAAGACAAAAGGGGCAATAAACGTTTATAAAGGAGCCACGACCACCGTTTAGAGAAAGAGCAGATTCTGACTGGAAGGGTTTTAAAATTTGAAAGCCTTAATTATTATAATTATATAGCATCCCCAAATAACAATTTACAAGTATACGGATTTATACAGGCCTATGCATTAAGCCTGATTGGGATTCTGCATCATTGGAGCCACCATTTCGATACCTGCTGTATTTTGAATGACCTCAGTATGGCCTGGCAATTAGGAAAGGGCTGTCCCGCCTCACATGTAGGCCTACATAGTATCTCAGCATAGGTGACTCCTCTGCAACACATTGCAATGGAGGGTTTATTCAAGTTAATTTTCAGTCTTGGTTTGGTTTCTGTAATGCGTCTCAAAGAAACATTTCCAGTCATCTTACAAATTGCTCTAAATGCATGCCTTTAGGCAGTGTGTAGCCTAAACCCATTCATTCATATCATTAGAAAGCAGTCCATTATACTTGTCTTCATCTAAATTTGTAGACGGCTGATGCACAACTTTTAATTAATAGGACCATTGATGTCCCGGCTTTATCCTTATCTTATTGGAATCTGTTTTACACACTACGGAAATCTATCCAATTTCATCCTATGTGTATGATCTTCATGAATTAAAACATTGACTTTGAACATATTTTAAATCAAATAAATAAGAATGTTTACACTAGAACTAGTTCACATTATATTGTCTAAAGCATGACAGAAAAATAAGCGGGTTCCTGCTCTTTAAGTCGCATATCAATATTCAACAGGTGACCTGGAGGCTGTCTGATCACCAACTTAACCACCAAGGAGGACCTCACGCCCAAACATCTCCTCACACAAGAAGGGCCAGCACCTCCACCACCAGATATTCCCCGCCGCTCCCTGGGTCGGTGTGGGTCTCAGTTCTGCAGGATACCAGATAGCCAGCCTCCCAGTAACCTACTAGTTCAGTTCTGCAGGACATCACTCATATAGCCAGCCTCCCAGTAACCTACTAGTTCAGTCCTGCAGGACATTACCAGCCTCCCAGTAACCTACTAGTTCAGTCCTGCAGGACATTACCAGCCTCCCAGTAACCTACCAGTTCAGTTCTGCACGACAGCACTCAGATAGAAAGCCTACCAGTAACCCACCCATCGGAGCTGCTATCCAGCACCAGACCACAACAACCGAGCCACTGGATGACCTTCTGTCTGCAGAGGAACACTAGCATGACGGCTGCCTGCGGGTGGCGGCTCACCCCTCACTGCATGGCTGAAGCAGCAGCACCACTGTTCATAGTGCATATATCCTCTCTTTTCTAACCAGTGAAGCCTCTTTGGTCAGTGCATCCCTGCTGGCCGACATTTTGTCCCACAGGCTAGCTGTAGCTATCGCTATCTGGTGGTGCGGCACGCAGCGGACTGAGACAGCTGACAGCCCGCTAGTGGTAACCGACCGCGCTCTCTGCACCGCCTGCATAATGTCCGATCAACAATAACAGCATAGGACGGTGAACGTTGTTGTTGTTAAGCCCCCGTCCACATAGCTGTTAGCTCGAAGGCTAACCTGAGCGCATAGCGCAGAGACGCAACGCCGCTAGAGCGCCTACCCGCGCCGCTAGCGCGCCTAGCCGCCGCGCCGCCGCTAGCGCGCCTCCACCCGCAGCGCGCCTCGGCTGGACGAAACACAGGAAAACAACGCAAGAAAAGCAATCACCTTGACAGAGCCGTGGTCCTCAGTTCGTTGTGTCTGAACCCCCCTTACGCCAAAGGAATTACTAGTTTTCCTCTTGGCTCCAAAGCAGCCGCACTGCAATGGCAGCACTGGACGCCTTCCCCCCTCCGCTGGTGCACTTGGATCTCCCTCACCGCGCGGTGACAGTGACAGGCTCGCTAGGAATAGACCATCGAGATTTATCCCCGGGTGGACCGGGGATGCAGCCTCCTCAGAGGTGCAGCCTCAGAGCAGCATCTCTGCACGCAACGCCGAGCGCCATTCCGCCGGAGAGGTGGAGACCGTCGATGAAATTAATGAAGCTCCCGGATCTTGACTGTATTTAGCTTTAGGAGTATTGGTTTAAAACACATGGTTCACACACACTGCAGGCGCAGCCGCGCTGTCTAAAAACGTAAAGCAAAAAGGTCAAACCAATGGTGTTCTTTTGTGTTGATACTTTTTTCTTTGGGCTGTCATGCAATCACTTGAGCTTTTTGACTTCTGCCAATTGGACAGGAGCTGAAGTGATGGCCAACATTAACAATATTAACTAAATTATTAACTACATTATTTGACCTTTTGATACGTCTTTATTTTTTATGCTAAACACAGGCTCTTGCGTTAAGGATAGTAAGTTAATGACTTATTACTGGTGGTATAATTCAAATGTACAGCTTCGGTTTTTGCTGGTTGTATTTCCTTTACACTACTGGAATGTTAACAATTCAGATGATCAATGTTGCAGAAGCATTTTACCCTTAAAATGTAAAAGTCGCTAATCATGTGCAACTGTATTTTGCCAACAACACCTGTGCTGTTATACGACTTTAGGATACAACAACATTTAAAATAATAATGTTCATTAAACTAAGATTGTCTTCTAGGGATCAGAATGCCCAATAACATAATGATAACAGGCCTGTGTATTCCTCATGGTGTGCAATACTTATTACCGTGCGGCATTACAATTTTTATCAATATACAGTACAAGATAAATTGTGCATTGCACCAATATCTCCTTTCTAATTCGTGCTCATTGAGTTCCATGCATTGGCTCTTCTCCTATCCCACAGATGTGTCACGTGTCTCTGGTCTTCTCTAGGAGTCTGTAATGTCTATGTGTCCCCTTCCATCGTGTATTCTCTTCTATTTACACTTAGTGATAGCGTGACCGTTCCTGTCACCTCTGCCTCCCGCCCTAATGAGCAGGAGGAGGCGGCTAGTGGAGCCGAGGTGGTAGGGGGGGGGGGGGGGGGGGGGGGAATAAATGCTGGAGGAGCAAAGAGGTCCCGCAATGTTGCTGACGTAAGGCTCTTCACTGCAGAGCCCATTGGGAGGATCAGGAGGGGGGGAGGGGAGGGGGTGTGTTTGTGCCTGCGTGTGTGTGTGTGTGGGTGTATGGGTGGTGTGTGTGGTGATCTGTGTGTGTGTGGGGGGGGGGGGGGGGTCTAGGATGAAGAGGGTGGGTTGGCCAAGGTCATAAGAATAATATAAACAAGGGCGGTCGTTCACAGACATCAGGTCGCACAACAAATGAACGACATATTTCTCCAGATGGAAACGGTATGAAATGTATTTCAGCGGAGTCATATGTGACAAGGTCAGTGAGGTGGAGAACTGCAGCTGTTGTTTATTTATGACCTGCGAGCCTACACCCCTTCTAGTGTTTCTAACGTT
This sequence comes from Gadus chalcogrammus, assembly GCF_026213295.1. Lineage (NCBI taxonomy): Eukaryota > Metazoa > Chordata > Actinopteri > Gadiformes > Gadidae > Gadus > Gadus chalcogrammus. The sequence goes on from NC_079420.1 coordinate 23,278,321, forward strand.
AAAAGAGGTGAGTATGAACTAGTGAGGTGGTGAACAGGGTCTGAGACCTCATCCATCATGTGGGATGATCAATTATTCAAAAGTGACAAGGCCACCCGCCAAGAACAATATCAGCCAATCAAAAGACAATCACCCTTCTCACTGTAAACATATATGATACGGCACCTTTCTGATCCTGAGAGGAGTCACTTGTCTTGTCTGATTTTACTGCCTCATGCTCCCTATACAAGTCCTTGAAACAACCTCTGTTAACACTAGTGTTTGCAACGCTTGCTCTTACAGCCCTGGGCTTTAACGGCCTGCAGTGAGAGAGTATCATGCCTCCTCACTCTCCCATTGACCGTTTAAACAATGGCGTCGAAATATAAAACGAAGACAGGAGGTTAGAAAATGTATTTTCTGTAGAGTGAAATGCCCCCATGTGGTGCTATATGCTTTAGGTGTGCCCCATGCAAACTGCACAGGAGAATATAACTGATCCAACTGCATGACAATCAATTCTGAAATGATTTTGAAATCATTAAATGCAACCCTGCAGCGATTTAACAGAAGCACTCTGAGCCCGTCATCTGACCGATAGCAGACTCCAAACCACAGTTGCTAAAAGATAAGGGATTATCAAATATTATTTTAAAAATGTGTTTATTGTGTGACATTCTCTTTAGTAGAGATATCTTTCTGTCCATTGTAAATACTCTTGGGTTCTCATTTTTACAATCAACCAATGGCACCTTCATTGAGGAGCAAGTTAAGCTTCTTCTCAGCAGCGTTAAAGCACCTCCAGCAGAAGGAGGGTGTGGTGCAGCTGTAGACATTAGAACTTAAAACAGAAGCGGAAACAGTTCCCGCCCAAGCAAGCAGGAAGTGCTAACCGAGGGCAGGAATAGCTTTAAGTACAAAATAGATGCTCTGCAAAATAATTACGTTTACTGGTTCATGGAGCTGTAGGGTGGAAATAGCAAGGAATTAGTAGTTGGAAGAACAGAATGTACATTTAGACTACATGTGATCGCTTTCCGGCTCAATAATATTGGTTAGATCCTGTTACATTATGTGATTGGGTTCCAACTTAAATGCTATGGCTTGCAGTAAAGCACCATGGTTAATGTGCAGGGGTGTTTTGAGAGGAAAACAAATAGCCTTTGGTAATGAAAGGCAAACTGATATATTTGATTTGGATGCAAAACATTTTAGTGCTTTAGATTTTGTTGTCGATTTTCAATAAAGCATGGTGCGTTCCACAGATTTATGGCTAATTCTATACAAGGAGGAACTTCCAAGCCACTTATTAATATATTTGAGTATGACTGTGACACATTGTTTATCCAGGTTTGTCCATAACTCAAAGGGAAATAACTTTGTGATTTTTTAACCCCAATTACATTGTCTTCTCCAAGGTTTTGGTTTTGTGTTTCTGAGTGTCCCGGGGGGATTCCCTTACATCAATGCCAGGAGATACTTGTCTGACAATTACGCAGTTATATTGATTATTAAAGAAGTGCCACACCGGAAACAAATCAATCCAATGCAGCCTCCAATCTATTTCATGACTGGAGCCTAAACCTTTATTCTTCCTCATTTAATTACCTGTGTGCTGTGACATGTGGGTTCACTTCAAGTTTGACCACGTGCATGAAATTGAGTGGAAGAGACCCTGGAGTCTGTGTGTGTGTGTGTGTGTGTGTGTGTGTGTGTGTGTGTGTGTGTGTGTGTGTGTGTGTGTGTGTGTGTGTGTGTGTGTGTGTGTGTGTGTGTGTGTGTGTGTGTGTGTGTGTGTGTGTGTGTGGGTGGGTGGGTGTGTGTGCGTGTGCTTCGGCGTGTATATGTGTGTGTGTGTGTGTGTGTGTGTGTGTGTGTGTGTGTGTGTGTGTGTGTGTGTGTGTGTGTGTGTGTGTGTGTGTGTGTGTGTGTGTGTGTGTGTGTGCGTGTGTGTGTGTGTTTGTGTTTGTGTATGTGTGCGTGTGTGCCTATTCTGAGATTCCGAGAGTTATAATATCGCAGACAGCTGGGCAATCGGTAAGGGGAATTAATTAAACCTCTTAATTAGCCATTAAGTCTCTAAAGATCCTCTCATGTTACACCAATGAGACCAATTACTCAGAAACGCACCCGAGCGGAAACATTCCATTTGCCATTCTCAGCCTGACATGTGATTCTGTCACACGTCATCACAGCCTCGTGTCAATATAAATGGTAAAATAGGTACTATGTCGTTGGTACCACCACACATATAAATGTTGATGTTTTATTTTCTCCCATTTTCTTCTGAAAACCTTGAGCTCCAGGGATAAGTGTAGCTCAGGGTTTAGTGGCCCCCTGTAGACCGATGCATAGGGTCGGTACGAGGGGGCGGGGGGCAGCTGGAGGTCTTTGATAACAGGAAGAGATAAAAAAAACAACAACACAAATAATTTACTGCACTGCAGAGATACAGCAGACCCTACTATAAATCTCCACCGCCTCACAATTGTACTGCAAATAAATTGACATTATTTGAAATACAATAGAATGACACATCGATATTTGAACAAAACAAAGTAAGTAACAACAAAGTGAGTAAGAAAGTAACATTTAAGCCGGCAATAGTACATAGATCTCCTTCAGAACGGGCTAGCAGCGAGCATGTTTTTAAATCATGTATTGGACTGAGGGCGATGGGGAGAAGATGGACAGCACTTTTGATGTATCAATACACATAATCAACATAATTGTATTTTTAATTGTATTTAACCATTTTCTGCTTAGTTATACCATTTCTTATTTGGTTTGTATGGATTTTGCTGATGTCAATCATTAACACAATCATTCATAAAATATAATGAAAAGATACAACTTAATGGACAATACGCCATTAGGGCATAATAGATGGCGATAAATAGATTGATTTTAAATGGAAATGTTGTAGCAGCAATTCACATCAATGGAAAATAACACGCATCAACTACCAAAACACAGACAATTAGGAATGTAAAAAGAAAGAGCACAGAATTGCAAAGAAAGTATTACCTCCATCTTATTCATATTCACTCAGTACCAAAAGCAATGATGTTTATGTGTGCAATCGCCTGTACGGTATCAGTGTGTCCTATATGCTAAGGTAGTATAACTCTGCCCTCTACAGGATTTCAGCTGAACACTACAACATGGCACATCCATCCATACACGCGCATAGGCTTCTGTGATGGTCGCCCATATGAGGGATATTAATCATTTTTGTTGGTGTTTGTGGTGCATATATTTGCCAAGACAAACACATGTCCATGAATCTGTATACTGCAAGTCTGAGGATACATGTTGCAAGTATTAAGGGTTGGGAGGATGACTACATGGAAGGGGGGGGGGGGAGACACAAGATGGAGAAGGGGCTGTCCACCCACGGGTCTGTTGTGATGGGATGATTCAGAGTCTAAACAGCATATGGTGCCTCCCTGGGCATCAACACACATTCTACATGTCCAGCAACACAACCACACATACACACACACTCATACTCTTACACAGAGACTAACAGTCTCTCTCTCTCTCCCTCTCTCTCTCTCTCTCTCTCTCTCTCTCTCTCTCTCTCTCTCTCTCTCTCTCTCTCTCTCTCTCTCTCTCTCTCTCTCTCTCTCTCACTCTTCTCTTTCCTCTTTCTCTGTCTCTTTCTCTCACTATCTCTCTCTCTCTCTTCCTCTCTCCTCTGTCTCTCTCTTTCTCTCGCCTCTCTCCCTCTCTCGCTCTCTTCTCTCTCTCCTCTGTCTCTCTCTCTCTTTCTCTCGCCTCTCTCTCTCTCTCTCTCTCTCTCTCTCTCTCTCTCTCTCTCTCTCACTTCTTTCTCTCCTCTGTCTCTCTCTCTTTCTCTCGCCTATCTCTCTCTCTCTCTCTCTCTCTCTCTCTCTCTCTCTCTCTCTCTCTCTCTCTCTCTCTCTCTCTCTCTCTCCTCTCTCTCTCGCACTCTCTCTCGCACTCAATTTCTCTGCAATGTTAAGCATAAATTACACTGACTAACCTCTCTAATGTTGAGTGTGAGTAACAAGTATAATGTTTACACTGTAAATTGCTTTAAATAAACTGTTTCTTCTGAAATGGACCATTGGAGGACCATTGATTCAATATAAAGGTTCTCTGCTTGGTATCTTTATTTCAGTAATCAAACTGTATCTTTTAACCAATCTGTGGCCCATGGACAATCCTTCAGAGAAACGTAAGTCATTTTTAAAATGATTGAATTGGATCAACAGAACTCCTTCTCTGTGATGCTGTACTCTGCCGTCCTCCTCCTGGGGGAGCAGCCCCCGGCCACCATCTTGATTCACCATTACATCATCACCGGGAGTGTCCTTCACTTGACCCCGCGTGGTGGCACTCAAACGGCTGAGCAGCACATGCATCAATGAGATGATCTACACTGCATGCGCGATTGATTCTTCAGCGGGACTTAGCCATTATTGTGAGGCACTAGAATGGTCATTTTGCTTAATTTTTATTTCTAAAAGGCCGTTTGGTATTTGAGAAGTGACAGGCTCTGTTGAGGTTGTGTTTTGTTTCCTCTAATCCTCCGAGGGGGCTTATTGTCCAGAGAGCTAGGCTACTGGTTATCAGCCAGTTAAAGTCAATATGGCTGCCAAGATATATGGCCTTCTGGGTCTCCCCTCTTGAATTGATTTGCCCGAGAAGGGCTTAAACACAACAATAAATAAATAAGCCATGATTACAAATCACTTAACTTGGAGCTTTTGATTACACTTGTTTCATTAAAATCAAGATAGAAATTAAATGCTTTGATTGATAGTTTGATGATTGCGATAGTGATTGCGAACGAAAAGGCCGCAATTCCGTTCGTCAAATTTGAAAATTGTCTTAGAAAGGCCAATCATTTGGCATAAGTGTGCGAAAAGTGAAAGAGTCCCAAATACTGTTATTAATATAAAACAAAAATGTAACACGTACGTTTATGTGTTTTTGAAAGATTTTTCTCAATATATGACTCAATCAGTACGTTTACATGCATAGCTTAATCCGATCAAAGCCATAGTTCAACTATGCTCCTCAATCGGACAACTACAATTGTCCGAGTATACATGGCGGTGAGAAAATTGATTCATTGCCCGAAGCATTTCATTCCCCGGTACGATAGGTGACGCTGTACCCATTTCAACTAATAGGGTCACTGGCTGACCTCGCAACAACAAACATCTCCCAGCTTTTTTTTTCCTCTTGCGGAGGAACACCCTCTTTTGGTTGGTCCCACTCGCTATTCTGAAAGTAGAGCAAGTTCAGTGAGGCCGACCGTGCTACTCGACAACAAAAATGGCTGCGCCCGTAAAGAGATTTATATTCATTGCGACTAGGACGTACCCGCGTACCATACAAATGGATTACCCCATAACACTGCTAGAGAACGAGAATATTTCTACATCCGGAACGTCATGCACTGGGGCGTGGCTAGGCTCCCATGATGCGGAAGTAATCTCTCCTTGATGTTTCCCTGCCCTGCGCCAATAAGCAGTTTTCATAGGAATGAATGGGCGCTATGTTTTAATCCGCTGTCCTTTTCTTATAGGTCCATGCTACCGTCTCCTTCTACTTCCGGCTCACGGCCCACGGAAAAGATTGCGAGGATGCGCAGAACGCGAAATCAGATTCCAATCGAATTGAACGTGTACATGCACGCTTAATGCGAATAGCAATCGAATAATCTAGGGGTCTTAATCCGACTATGAGTGACCCGATTCGATTCGATTTTAGTCAGACTAAGGTGTATACGTGCATCTTGATAAGCCAATCATAGTCGGACTAAGACAATAATTACATTTTCTTGAGTGACATGTAAACGCACTGAATGAATGTGGATCAGAATCCCAGTCCCAGGGTCCACTGTGGACCAAGTGAAAGCCCCCTGGTGAGAAACTGCCTTATGTATTATCAGAAGCCAAACGGACAGACTTTGACCCTGAGTCGCAGCCTCCAGAAAACAGAGATAACATCTGTCTCTCCTCCACCACCACGCAGGCCTCCGTCCGCATGGCGGGGCGCGTCTGGCCCAGCCATCCCTACCACTGAGTCACGCACCGCAGACCTGCCTGCACAGACCCTGTGGTAGAAAATATTCGCCAAATGTTAGAAAATAATAGTGGAGAGGACTGTACCAGCAGGGGGAAGAGGGGCAGGCTCCCCCCCGCCCCTCCCCCACTCCTCCCTTCCTCCCCAAACCCGCTCACCCACCACCAGGACCTCCATGTTCCCAGGTGCTCTCCAAACCATCCACCTTCAATAAGACCTCCTTCTGGAGCTGTCGCAGTTTATTCCCTGCATGCACTTGGGTTTCCTCTCTCTTTCTCTCTCTCTCTCTCTCTCTCTCTCTCTCTCTCTCTCTCTCTCTTTCTCTCTCTCTCTCTCTCTCTCTCTCTCTCTCTCCCTCCCCCTCTCTCTCTCTCTCTCTCTCTCTCCCTCTCCCTCTCCCTCTCTCTCTCTCTCTCTCTCTCTTTCTCTCTCTCTCGCTCCTCCTCCCGTTGCGATGCGTTTGGCCCCAAACAGCGCTCCACCCCCTCACCCCAGCCCTTCCCCACCCCTTCATCACACAGGGAGCGTCTCCTTCCCTGAATATGCAGATCGGTTCATTCAGCTGTAGTTGCTCTCTCTGTATAATGCAGCTGCAGCACTTTCAAAGACTGAGAGGAAATGCTTACGTGGGTGTTTTTCTCTTCCTTTTTTTGTGGTGGGAGGTGATGGTGGGTGCAGAGGGGCTGGTGTGTGTATGTTTTGTTTTTTTCTTTGGTGGGGGGGGTTGAATGCGGGGGTCTACCGTGGGGGGTGCCTCAGTCCATCAAGGCCTGCAGCCAGAGATGCGTTTTAAAGGGTGGGTTGAGGCGAGCAGATCTAATAGCAGATACTAATACAGATTAATTCAACTAATTCCTTCTTTGTTGATAAGTCATTATTTTCATTGTGCTTTTCAACATGGCTTAGCAGCATCTGTTTGTACTGATAGGCACTCTGCAACTTACCTGGCTGCAGCCTCTGCAGCAAATATTTCTTTAACATATTCCGAAACAGCTGAGGAGGCAGGAAAAAATGCTGCATTTAAAGCAGATCCTTCCAGAATCAAGGCACATGTAATGACTTCAGAGGAGCAGCCCCCCATTAGCATTCCCTCCCTGCTAGCCATAGTTTGCACAGTCTAGAGGGTGAGTGGTAATGCTGATGTGGTTCCACTGTAAAACATCATGCAAATACACTGGCATATTAGCATTGTGCTAACAAGTATCTGTCAGCAAACATGCACAGTCAATTTAGTGCATTGAGGACACATGTAGACCTACTGCTAACAAGATCTTGCTTTGTCACCATCCTTGTGAGAGGCATCCAGAATAAGCGTCCAGAATGTATAATTACAATTAAATTCACATCATTAATAATCACATATAGAAATAAATGATAGATGATAAAAGACAGTGGCGTGGACGTTGAATTAGCCTCCATAAAGCACCTTGGACGCATATGTTGTGTTTTTGATGAAGGACTGAAAGCAGCGGCTGAGTCGGCATTATAAAGTACACAGCGATGATGCGTACAATACTGTAGTTATTTCCCCACCTCCATTTCTGTGAGGCTTTCTGCAGCCTTAGCACTAAAATGTGATTCAAGCTTTCTGTGAACAAGTGTGCTGCTTGCCAACACAAATGACAGCGGCGGAACGGGCCGCGAGCCATACTCCTCTCTTGACTATTAAGACCGAAAAGCAATCAACTGGCCGATCAATACAAACACAATCTGAACTATTATTGATTATCAAGCCCTACAGAATGGGTAATAATAGTTATGGACCTGGCTTCATACACTCCGTGGGGATGGTGAGCCCTCACAACACAGTGGAAACACACCGACGGCGGGGAGGGGAAGAAGTGATGGAGCTCGGTGTTTCATCTTTATTTGTGTCTTTCTCCCTCTCTCACGGAGAGTCCTTTGTACAAAGCTAGCCGGACAGCTGAGCAGCCATACTTCAGCGGGCTACGAGGCTTGCTGCTCCTCAGCCCAGCATGCTGCAGTCTCATCACTCACTGTAAGGCAGACCCTTACTCCATCAGCTGCATTTGAGCTTTCGGGCAAGTCAGCAACTATCTCCCTTGTACGAACACACACACACACACACACACACACACACACACACACACACACACACACACACACACACACACACACACACACACACACACACACACACACACACACACACACACACACACACACAGACACACACACACAGCTGCGAGTACACGCACACACACACACAGACACACCAACACACACACGCACAGTCGCACACGCGAGCACACGCACACACACACACACACATAAACGCACACACACGCACATGCATAAAATCATACACACACGCACATGCACATTGACACACATTCTCACACACACACACACACACACACACACACACACACACACACACACACACACACACACACACACACACACACACACACACACACACACACACACACACACAAACACACACACAAACACACACACACACACACAAACTCACATATACACACATATACACATACAAACACAGAGCTCCTGCACAAAATAAAATCTATGGGTGGGAGCCGCCAGGGGCCCTTGGCTGTCCTCTCAGCCCCCAGTGGGGGGGCCTCTGGGGGAGTTTAAGCCCTAATCTGAGTGACAGGCCATAAAGTAACCTAACGAGGTGGGCAGTAATCATCCTCCTCTAAGATGGAGGTGCACAGAGACACTGCAGCACTTTGGCCATTAAGGGGACGAAGCTTCTGTCTTCTGTGTGTCTCTAAATACAAGTCAACGTTAATCTTTCAATTACGCTGCTGGCCTCGCCTCCCAACATCATCATCACTTTCAGGAAGGGTTATTAGATTAGCAGGGAGAACGATGCCTGGACCCTCTGTGAGGAATCCTACCCTCACTGGATCATAAACGAGCTGGACTCTATCTTTGATGCAGTGCTCGTGAAGATAAGCGCTGACGGCGCTGGCCGGGTTCAGTTCCAACACAAACAACCTTACTCCCGCACCCTATTATCAGTTTGTTGAGAAGCTTATGGCCGTGCGATTCAGTGCAGCAGCGACCCTATGTAGGGGAACGAAGATAAACTCAACAGTAATGTCACTTGGGAAAAACAATAGCTCCAAACCAGATTTGAAAAGAGCAAGCTATTAATATATGAGCGACGTGTATATAAAGGAACTGCCCGGAAAAACACACGTGCGCCTCTATGTACTCGCAAAGTATGTTTTCCTCTCTAAGATTCCGGATTTAGTCCATCTTTTCACGGTTTAATGGCTCACAGAGATAATGAAGTGATTTAAATTCACGGTCACGGCTTGGCGGTGGAGAAACCAAAACGACCTCACCGATAGCGGCCTCCATCACGGTGTGTGTGGCTTCCGGCAGCGGCGGGCCTACGTGAACATGAATTATAACACAGTGGTGGTTTGACCGTGTCCACACTCACATGGGCGTCCAGGAGGTCGATGCTGTCCAGACTCTTGCTCCGGTGGATGCGGCCCTTGATGCGCCGCAGTGACGGCTTGCCCTGAAGAGTGCTTGTGGAGGAGGAGGCTGTGATGGACCCGGCGGTAGGGCTCGGGTGTATCCTAGTGTGTGTGTGTGTGTGGGGGGGGGGGAGGGTAGAGGGTCAGAGAAGGACAAACACACAGTACGTTAATACCAGCGCACTCGGGTGTGTCAGGGAGGACACTATGCAGTGGTGCTCGGCCATGGACTGAGAGGAGGGAGTGGATAGGGCTGGAGGCCATGCAGGCCTTCTCCAACTCAACAATACGCTTATCGCTTCCGTGTCCGAGCTTTTTCAAAAGACCATATATACCCACTGGGGGCGGACGCAGGGATTCAGAGGGTCTGTAGAGCAGTGGAAGGCCACGAGGCCCTGTAGTGTGGAGGAGCCAGCCATTCAGAGGGTCTGTGGTTCAGTGGAAGGCCACGAGGCCCTGTAGTGTG